>NW_026864465.1:0-140961 GCF_026571515.1 Ruditapes philippinarum | reverse complement strand
TTCATGATGTCATTAATTTCACAATTTACTTTTCGAATTATAATTCTGTAACAAGTTTGAATTTATATTTTCTTGTGCAAAATTACACATTACAGAGTTTATTCCTTTCGCTGTTTAAGTTATGATATGCTTTTTTTCATCCGCATTCAAATATAAGTCTTTAATTAAACTGTAAAGAACCTTTACATATGTTTGATATGTGAGAAAAAGTTTGTTTGTTTGGATTTTTAAGGCACGTCAACACATAACTGGCCATATCGTGCCGAATGCTATAATAGGCTTTAAATGTTATGTAAAACTTTGTAAATGACAATAAAAATGAGTCGATTAGATCCAAGAATTCAAGTTTATCTCTTTCAAATAATCAATGATGATTTTTATGGAATTGTATTAAAGAGTTCTTTGAGTGAATTTACACAATAAAATCTATTACGGGCCTTTGAAAATTCATGAGAAAAAGAAATACAATACTATATTTATGTCGGTTCATCATTTTTTATCAATAAAATGATATAATTCTCATTCTTTATGTAGTTAAAATCGCACCTTTCTTACTTTTGTGTCAAAGTGATAGTAACGAGAGCCTAAAGACACCCTCTAGGCATCCGTTAATAATTGGGCATATTAACGATTATTCGTTTTCGATTATTCGTTAATAACGAGAGCGTCGAGATAGCGGTGAAAACCTTAACGAGAGGTATACGATAGTCGTTATGCTTACGATAGCTTCGAGATACTAGCCCCTGCACTCCCAGTTAACGCACTGTGCATGTATATGTATACGATTTAACTCTGACACATTTTCAACAGAAAGGTCCCCAAACTATGATACAACACCTTTTTGGAACGCGGGTAGATTTAATTTAAGTTTTGATAAATATATCTGTATTTTAGATGCTGCTCTTACATACGTGGGTTTAATTCAAATCAATTCAAAATTTTATTGCATTTTTCGACAAAACTTTGCCTTTGGCAATACATACAAAATAATGGTGTTACCTAGAAAGTTGTATTTCTCTTTCAAACTCAAAGTAAGGGAGCTTCAAATTCCAGTGTGTCTATTCTCAGTGTATACAATAAGGGCATTCATAGATATATATCGTTCATTTAAAATAAATGTCCATATTATATAGCTATTTTAACAGTTCATATTTACATTTCAAATTGTAACCGAAAGTGATCTGCAGACGATAAAAGAAGACGATTGTTATAGTACGATATAGTACCAGTAAATGAATGATTATCTGCTGACTATTTTTCCCGATATCAAAATGAACACAGGAATAATCAGATATAAGATCGTTTCATATAAACAAAGTAACATGTATGTAACTTTTGTTGCCATGGGTAACACGCTTCTTTTTCTACAATAAAATCGCCTTTATAACTAGTATACTTATTAAACTAAACATGTGTCTTTCCGTATCCTTTGTACATATTTTATTGATTAGAAGGTCATCTAGAGGCAGCGTTATATAATTATGTGAGGAAATTACATTGTACTTGACCCCTGCGGCAATATTCTCAGTTACTAACAACGGAACATGCTGCGTTTACACCAGTATGCTTACACACTTGAGTCCTATAATTCGATGGAAATAAGTAGTACAATGGTCAGTAAAATGTACTTTACTGTCTGTTTTGTTTTGTTTGTTATTTGTAAAAATCATTACCTAATGAGCAATAAAACGAGTTTACAGCAAAAATCCTTTTGCCAAAAATATAATTAGTCACTATTTATATTAAAACTATCTATATATATTTTTTCACACATGTTGTCACGTCCCTTTTAGTGCTTTTTTCTGAGTCTTTGGTGCTTTTAGGTGAATATACATATATTGTCTTATTGTAGTAAAGTACGTTTATTTTAAAATAGCATATTTGAAAAAAAAATCTAGACTGCACAAAAACACTTGTTGATTTGTCAAAGTTGACCATTAATGCTTGAACGTTTGAAATGAGCTTGCAGTAACGGATAGAAGTTAAATATTACATTTCAATTTCAAAAACCTGTATAAATATGCCGGCGAGACTTACTAGTTAATATGTTTGATATTACTGGCATAATTATTAGTCCACAAATATGTCAACATTTCAAACCATTTATTTTCATTTGTAACTGTTTCCTTAATTTATTAAATAACTGACTATTCGAATCTGCGTTATTTTTAGTTTTACAAATGGTTTCTCTAAATAATTAGGAGAACGCGTGAATCAAAATAAAATGTGTGTTTTATAAAGATCTATTTTCTTCCATTTTCCGATAATCCATTTTCTCTTCTAAAAAGTGATGATTTCCAACCAAATTTCATACAAGCCAATTCACATTTTTTTTCTCACATGAATGTTTAAAACGCATGCAAATATAATGCTTACGATTATATGTGCTGGTTTTAATGATCTAGACACTAAAACTTTTTCTGAATTCCAGGATTTCGGATAGTAAGTCACAACAAAAATGTTGTATATATGTGTTTGACCTAACATATTTGAAATGTATGTATATGAATTTAAAAAAAATATCTGATCAAGTACAAAGACTGCAGCGTCTGACACGTACACCTTCTAAAGAGACAAATTTGAGACAAATTATGTTAAAGCAAGCGTGACAAAAAAAGGAAAAAAACATACCTTAGTGCGGTAAAACTATCCTCCCCAAATTTAGAAAATATTCCTTGTTTTTTTTAATAAGCACAAGCTAAAGGTCAATTTAAGGGATATGTTATTCTTCAAGTACAAGTAAACGGTTTCTCCAAAATATGTTGGAATTAGACTACTTTTCGTGTGAAGAAAGAGCTATCGATCAAAAGTAGTCGATTCACTGACACAGAGCAGCGGCTATAGCATAAGATATGGAACGCCAAAGCTGCTTTATATACACTTCGAAAGTGGTGAAACCACTGCCTTGTGCTTAAAATCAATTTAGCAAAAATAAATGACTATTTAATCAAATATCCTTTAATTACCACAAGACATATCAATTTTTGCTTTTAATTATCTTAATTTGTCTGGGCCCAGGTTTTCATTTAAAATATGTTTGCAATAGATAATTAAAAAAAATATCTAAATATATATTTCTTACATGCTGCCATGTTTCCTTTGTGCCTTTTTTTCTGACTTGACTTTTTGGTGCTTTCAGGCGAATTTGCATATCTTATCTAATTGTATATTTATTCTTGTAAAGTGCTAAATGTAGCATATTTATTTTTAATAAAAACTAAAGACATAACAAAAGCACTTGTTGATTTTTCAGAGTTCATCAATAATGCTTTAATGTTCTTGTGGCGGCTGTAATGAAAATTTGGAACGGATAGAAGTTAGATATTACATTTCAATTCCAAATTGTCTGTTTTATATGCCGGTTTTTGTAATGATCTAGACACCTAAACTTTTGCTGAAAAATGTGCTTCATTCCAGGATTTCGGATATATATAGTTAGTCACAACACAATATTGTTCCCTGCGGTCTGGAGACCGCAGGGTATTGGTACGCGTTTTACTTTTGAGGCATGGAGGAGCACGTGACCTGTTTTCGGTACATGGAGGAGCATGTGATCTGTAAACCGTACATGATTGGTTAATTGACCTTTTCGAAAACATGGCTAAATACCGTTTGCCGGTACGCTACGGATTTACCTCTAGGGAATTAGTCAGAGTGACACCTAATTAAGAACAAACAGCTATTACGTGATATTTCTAATTTTCTATAATTATTTTACCGTTTAAGTGGGAAAAACTTGAATGATGTGTTTGGAAATTATCAATGTTTCTTTAATATGTATCTCAAATTTTACAAACAATAAATTGTTTATACTGAAAATCTACAAAATTAAAATATTCGTAGTGGCATCTGCCAGAATAAATAGAGATATTTTCTGCGTAAACTTGTGTGTTTACTTTTTTTTGCTCGGAATAATTCAAAAATGGTGGGCCTATTAAATCATTTTCTTAAAAAGAAATAATTTTTTTATGTTCGACCTTCTCCGGTCATCAACCGTCACCAGTTTCCAAAGACCTTCTTCTATATTGATCGATTATTGTCAACTATATTCCTGATAAAACCGCGCGTTTATTTATTCCCCCCAAACAATGTTGAAAATAGTTAAATGGAATATCTTTATATCATTAAAAATGTTCCCCGCAGGAAACCATTTTACTTGTATATATATGAGCCGTGACATGACATTTCCAACATAGTGGTCAAATGAAGTAATCGTAGAAAAGTTATATCAAAGTTGACGCCAAGTCTTTTTCTGTACGAAATCTGCTGTGGTCACAGTATTTTTTTCTGACGAAAATCTGCCCTTGTTGGGTACATACACGTATTATTTTACAATAGGTTTATCTCTTAGATTTGGTCGCTAAATTGCTAATCATTGGTCATGCAACTACATAGTTAGGTGAAGAAGCAGGCGCTTGCTTTGGTTGAAGTCTATTATGTTGATTGTTGAGGGCAGGTTGAGTTGTCATACACAAATTTACAATTCTATATCGCATTTATTTTTTTCCAATGATTGTTATTATCTTAAAATGCTTCTGGGATTGTTGTTTTATCAATTCATTTCGTAAATAAGATTGTTATATGTCTATTAAACGGACCATTAATTTTTAAGAACACGAAATTAGTTCACCACCTTACATGTGTATTTGGATAACCGTGATGAGTTATAAGCCAATTAAAACACGTCCAATTATTATTTATACTCAGGCAGAGAAAAAAGTGTGAACAAGAGTAAATCGATAACTCTTTATTTTGTTAGCCAGCAAACTTTGAATTGCAAGTATTTTTTCATATTCTTTTCCGCAGCAGAATAAAAAGTTATTCGAGGAAATTCGCTATCGTAAAAATGGCTGCCACTCTCTCTCTCGCTCGCTCTCCGCCACCCACCGCGATCTTAGCGCGGGAAATTTTAATATAAGCTAACCTCGGCGCGCCTTACCTTTGTAATAGAATTACCAAACTGTTGTCTTCTCGGTTTTTTTATCAATATTAACCCAATAATGAGTTAATATGAATAATATCTCATACTCAAATTTTTGCTATGATTAACAAGAAACACCAAGATAAACACGGTTTTAACTTCTGTAATTTTATTTTGTGATTCTGCTTCAAAGCCAGATCATTGACCGTGCAACTTTTTCTTTCATATTTTGATTTCCTTGAAATCCATTTTTTCTTCATCTTGAAGGCATGCCACTTTAAATGTGATACATTTAATTACATTCCATGAAATTGTTTAAAGATATAACAATATCTCAATGACCTGTTTGTTCCTTTTTACCATTAACAACAAAAGTAGTATGCAATCGTAACCTATATCTACATACTGAATGTATGTAACTATTTTTCTTGTTACAATAGGTTATCCTCTAGATTTTGGGTTTCGCTAAATTGCTATTCATGTCATGCAACTCACAACTAGTTACTAGTAGGTGACAGAAGGTAGGCTTGTTTTGTAGGTCAATATTATGTTTTGGCTTTTATGCGGGTGAAGTTGTTCATTATCACAAATTTACAATTTATATGCATTATTTTCCACTGAATTGTTATTATCTTAAATGCTTCTGGATTGTTGTTTATTTCAATTCATTTGTAAATCAAGATGTTATATGTCTATTAACGGAATAATTTTACATGAACACAAATTAGTTCACACCAACATGTGATATACGGTAACGTGATGTTTAAGCAATGAAAACACGTCAATATTTATTTACTCAGGCAGAGATAAAAGTGTTGCAAAGTAGTAGAATCGATAATCTTTTATGTGCCAGCCAAATCTGTTGATATCTGGCAAGATTTTTTCATATCTTTTCGGCAGACCAAAAGCTTTTCGAGGATCGTATGGTACAAATGGCTGCCCATTTTTACTCAGTAGTCAAGTGTATCCAAGATGCTCACCGCGACTTTAGCGCTGGGGAATTTTAATATAGCTATACCTCGGCGCGTATTGACCTTTCATATCTTATTGTAATAATATTTACATAACTGTGTCTGCGTTTTTTTATCAATTATATAACCAATAATTGAGGTTAATTATTGATTAGAATAATCATCATACTCAAACATCTATTGGACTATGATTTACAAATGAAAATTCTACCTTAAGTGTATTAATATAAAGGTTTTTAATTGTTCCTGTAATTTTTTATTTTGTGATCATTGCTTCAAAGAATGTTCAATTGACTCCGTGAATTTTCTTTTTCATATTTACTGATTATTAGAATCATATTCTTTTCTCATCTGAAAAGGCATTGCCAACCTTTATATATTTTGGGTGTACATTAATTACATTCCATGAAAAATGTTTTAAAATATAAAATTTCATGACTGTTTGTTCATTTTACATTACACCTTTAATTCAGCAAACATAAAGTCTTCACAAAAAGTAGTATGCAATCGTACCTATATTACATACGAATGTATGTAATATTTTTCTTGTTATTAAACGACGCGCGCTTTTATAATCAGAACTGAGCAGTTTTCAAACAGTGCGCAATGTATCAGTTGTTTGAAGCAAAACAATGTTCGTTTACTACAACTTATTTTATGATTAAATGCTATTTCACCACAATGATGATAAGTTTTTCTGCAGATGTTAAAGATTATGCGGTGTAGATAATTAAATCTTAACAAGAATTCTGACAAAACACTCGCTCAATCGTGATCTTAAGTATACCAAAGAAAAAAAATCGAGGAAAATGAGTTGAAATCTAATGCCATCTTTTCAAACGACATTTGACATATTGTCCTTGCATCTGAAAACACTTGCAGGGCTTACTTACTTAAAACAATTAAACAATAATTACATGACTGTATTCTTTTGCCAGTGTCAAGATGTTTTCTAAGTATTTTGCTTTGTTGTAACATGCCGTGGCTAATATGTAAAAGGAAGTATATACATGTATATTATAACGGACACTCAAAACAAGAGTACATGTATATAATTAAGAGACATTTGTTAAGTGAAGTGGATGTGTGCGTAAGTCGCTTGAAGTTGTTGAAATTCCGCCCTGCTTTATATAAAATTAAGGAAAAAAAATTTCCTTGAAATAACATCATTAAATGACCAAATTACCAAAGTGATGTTTGCATTAGCCGCGCAGTAGACATATGGTGATATCTCAATGGCCTAGTCAGACCTGTTTTGGCCGAGGTAAATTAGGGGGGTCCGGAGACATACTCTCCCGGATTTTTTTTACCTAGAATGTCTCTGATGTGTTTTGAAATCCTCGGAGACAAACTTTTTGTCATTCTAAATCTAATCATTATTATAACATTTTTAGTAAAATGTACATTTGAGCCGCGTCACGACAAAACCAACATAGTGTGTGTGCGACCAGCATGGATCCAGACCAGCCTGCGCATCCGCGCAGTCTGATCAGGAGCCATGCTGTTCGCTATCAGTTTCTCTACTTGTAATCGGGTTGGTTAGCGAACAGCATGGATCCTGATCAGACTGCGCGGATCTGGATCCATATGCTGGTTGCAAACGCACTAAGTTGGTTTTGTCGTGACGCGGCTCATTAATATGACAATTTTATATGTTCTTTATAAGATATGAAATATAAGGCAGTTCTTCCGGTTCCAGGCGAATCCCATTACTTTAAAATCTCATTATAGTCAAGTGACATTTGTTTATGAGTATCAAAGCTAGACCATTTAATCTAACACCCTTCATAGATGATCGAGTCCATTCTACTTAACTTATATTGGAGACTTTTTTTCAAGACCATTTTTTCTACCTAATATATTTATTTATTAACTTCTCAAATTTTAACCGAGACAACAATACTGCCTCCGTTTGCCTCAAGGTGGCAACGGCACTTTAATTGTCTAAAAATAATAAATTCGCCATAAATGATTCGAAAAAGAGATTATGTAATTGATAACTTTATCTTCAAATTTACCTATGTGTGGAATTGTTCAATATGTGCGACCTAACTATTGTATAGAGTTATTGTATATGGAATATTGGAAAAATGTTCTGATCATCGTGTTACAATGTGATCTACTTTGCATCCTTCTAAAAAGAGACATATTTTTAAATGCAAGAGTGGATGAGCTAAAGAAGAAGGAGGAAAAACATACCTTAGTGCGGTATATTTTAAGCTATTCTTCCCTAATTTAGAAAATATTCCTTTTTTTAAGCTAAAAGTCAATTTAACAAGTTTAAGTAAACGGTTCCTCCAGAATATGTTGGAATTAGACTACTTTTCGTGTGAAGAAAGGACTGTCGATCAAAGTAGTCGATTTACTGACACAGAAGGCTAGCGTTAGCAGCGTATTTCAATTATGCGGCTACAGCATAAGATATGGAACGCCAAAGCTGTTTTATATACACACTTCTATAGTGTTGGTGTCAATTTGATAAATGGTGCTGTGATTTGGATAAATGGGGCTATGGTTTCCATAAACGGTGATGTCGCTTTGACAGATAGTGATGTGGTTTCGATAATTGTCGTATATATGAAAAACACAATTCTACATATCACAATAATATCACCATTTACCAAAACGACATAACCATCTATCAAAATCACAACAAAGTTTATCAAAACGACATCACCATCTATCAAAATCACAACAACGTGTATAAAAAGAACATCACCATCTATCAAAATCACATCCGCATCTATTAAAACGATATCACCATCTATCAAAACCACAGCATCATTTATCAAAATAACAACGCCATCTATCAGAACGACATCAGCATTTATCACATATATATAGACAGCACCATCAGGGGCTTTCAAATAGAATGGTCTGGAGTCGGACCAATTTTACGAAAAAAGGATGTCTCGGTTGAGTCACGTGATTGGGTTATCTACTGGTCGTGATCTGGCATAGTACATAATCATTCAAAAATCAAATTATAAGATAATGTTTTGTCAAATCAATAAAAAAATTACTAAAATCTAACCTTGACTACATTATATTATCAGTTTTTACTATACATAGTAGCAATTTTAAAGATTTGCAATGAAATTAGGAATTTTTCATCCCCGGTGTCAAGGTAAAAATCTACTGCTCATTTTTGAAAATAGGTCCGAGTTTCATGAGTTTTTTTACATTCATGCATTGTTCAATGACAAAAATCCGAAATGATTTTACCAGAAAAAATAAATGTTACTTAATCCGCGATCATGTCTGTAAACATCATCTATAATATTTCACGATGTTATTTACAAATCATTTGATGTTTTATTTGGTGCATTTTTCAATTAATGGCGACGTTTAGCGGCAAATTTTCTGAATAAGCAATTTATTTTTTCAACAAATAGGTGTTTGAATAACATAATTTTTCTGAAATGTTTATCATTTTTTCACAAGCTTAAGTGGTTTTTTAGAATACATCATATCCGTGTTAATAAAAATTTTCATTTTTGCCTCTGTTAGTTCTAATTTTATCCGCCTTCAAATGTACACACTTACATAATTTGCGTATGGCAAACTATACGAGTCATATACCGAAGACATAGTTTATAAATTGTGTAGCGGTTTCCCAGGACCATTCTATTTGAAAGAACCCTGGCACGCAATGTATCATAACCAGCAACCATCACTAATAAATATCAAAATCACTATGACACCATAATTCATCAAAACAGCATTCATATTTCCTAAATAACTCAATCCAATCTTCCCTCAATAGAGACTGATCACAACTAAATACACAAAACTTCTTTCCATTCTTATCATATTGACGATCACCATTAACTTTTATTATGAGAACGTACACTCTACTATATATAATCATAAGCTACAGAAGGCGTCTGAATTTGTTTGCACAGGTCTCAGAATGTACGAAAGGTGAAGTTTGTGAGATTTATTAAACCAATTTGTTTTGTATTAGTGCCACCCTCTTCCAGTAAATTTGCTATAAGACTATTGCCAAACACTGATATTTTAATTCAATGTTTTATTTGATTAAAAAAAGTGTGATTAAATAAAAATATAGATATTACTACATATGGAGATATAATTTCCAAACCCTCGATTCTTAAGCGAGCGCAAAACCTCACAAACCCTATAATAATGTTGTACTCGAGTTGTTTATTTTAAGGGTAGTTTTTATCAATTCTTAACTTATTATAAGCCTGATTTTGATCAGATAAGGCACAGAGTACCCGTAATCATATAAGCTACCCACGGTTAATCAAAATTCTGAAAACCCCTGAATGGTTTTTGAGAACATTCGAGAGTAGATTATTTTCATAGCCGGGGTCGTGGGGAACGATACACACTCATTTATCGCAACAAGCCATTTCTAGAAAGTCGTCTGCTTGTTACGTAAAAAAAAAGAATGCTAATAAGTCCAATATATCTAGTGAATGCAGTGATGTTTAGCATATTTTCATACAGTTAAATGGTACGGAACACACTAATTTTAAAGGATATGGTACACGCAAATTTTCTGTCATTTTAAATAAATTCTGGAAAAAATGATATGAAAATTTGCTTTTACATGTACAATGTTTTTTTTTCTTTATTTGTTTATTGATTTATAGGAGAAAACTTGGGTCTGTTTTTTTTCTCACTGTTTTATAGATAAATATATGATTTTTTATGATTTACTCTTGCTGATGTTTACATCAATGCAGTGCTGTTTTAACAAATACTTTAAGGAGGGATACGGAGCACATTCTAACTAGTAAAACTGGAAAGTCGCCATATGACTATGACAGTTTTTGTAAGACGTGAAACCTAACAAACATTGACCTACATTACCTGAATTAAAAGTTATTGATGTTTTAAAAGCTTCATGTCGTTAAACAATATTTCAGTACCACGGTCATGTTTAATTGAAAATAAAGTTGCCGTTCTTGGAATCATTAATGTTTTTCTAGTTTTACTAATGCCCCTTTGGGTACACTAACGGGCACCCACAGTTTCAAGGGAGCAATGCCTGCCTAGCACACACGTGGAAATAATTACGCAACCATGAAATATTAAATATGCTGTAATAAATACTTATTAATAAGTTATAACTTTTAAAATGTAATTAATAAATATTATTTATTATTAATGAGTAATAAATGTTACTCCCAGGCTTCCATACTCTTTGCCTTGGTGTAAACATTACTTTTACTTGACTTTAGATTAAGGCAAAATAAATATACAATCACCAAACCCAAAGGAGCACATCCGACGATAGTGGTGTTGACACTAGCCTCATTTTTGCATTAGAATTATTGCATTCATATGTTTGTATAATAGTTGTTCTTTTTCACGTGAAGAATCACAACATTAAATTTAAAATCAAAAGAGATAAGAAATACACAGAGATAAGCATTCTTTTTTCAAAAATAGCACATATGCCTTACTTAAAAAACAGCTAAGAATAAACACTGCCATCAATAAAAGCTTCAAGTATTAACGTCACAGAAGACATGAAAACATGCAATATTTCTACAAAACAATACATTTTTGATACGTTACTGACGAAAAACTAAATCAAAGGACAGAAGACGCTGAATTTGTTTTGGTCTCAGAATGTCAGAAAGAGTTGTGAGATTATAAACCAATTTGTTTTTGTATAGTGCCACCAATGCTTTCCAGTGTTTTAACAGTAGTAAATTGGCTATAAGACTAATTGCTACACTGATATTCAATTCAATGTTTATTTGACTTGAAAATTAAAAAAAAATGAGTTGCCTCAACTGGGATTTGAACTCCAGACCTCTCGATTCCTAAGCGAGGGTGCGAACCCCTCAGGCACGGTGAAGTTATATGTTTACGGCATGATGAAAACTATATTATTCTAAATTAGGGTTTGTAACTCTTATTATTTCGACGTTAAACCTGTTGTTTAACACAGATGTAAATAATCATGGTGCTTACTATAAGCATGTATATCTATAAAGAATAAAACAATATTAGAAATCTTCGACCATTAAGAACAAAGGAAAAGTTCCAAACCATGCGATAAGTGCTGTGTGTGTTCTTTTGAGGATATTCTGTCTAACATATCAAGTTCTGTTAACAAAGAATGATTGCGAACTTTTGATTTACAGACGTGTCTGTTTCGTTCTAAAACATTTTTTCATATACATGTACAAATAAAAACCTTTATGTCTCATTTTTCCTACCAAGGCCATCGCGTGTTTTTATTTGAGTATATTTCATTTTTGAATAAGATCTGGAACATACGATACGTACATCCCAGATAAGATCTATAAAAAAGAATAGCAACATCTACATGCACGGATTTATATGTAATTAAGATCAAACAGTTGCAATCAGTTAGCTCCCACTTAGATTATCATCTGCACAATCTCGTGTATATTTCTATGGAACGCTAATTGGACATAATTTCCAGCTCATTTATCTTGTATCACCTAACAAACAGTACGGATGTCAAATACACTATATTATATTAAAGCGCAACAGATCATGAAAATGTATATAATAAAACGGCCTCGTCTTCTGTAATAAATAAATAAATAAATAAATAAATAAATAAATTTTAAATTCTTTCAGTTTTACAAGGTTTGAGTGCAAATGTGGCAGCATATTGATTGACTGTTAAAATGGTGACTGACCAACAGTTAATATAGTAAATTTTCTATGATTAAATAGAAAACTGCATAGACTGCCCGACTCTTTTTGTAAGTTGAATTCCGATGGATATTTACAGAAATTTCCTTGAGCAGCGTTTACGCGGTCGAAAGGAATTATGGCAAAAATGAAACCTTATTTTGACTTTCACTGTTCACTCACTTTATACCATCGTGGGGGAAATAAAATCACGTTTACCGAAAAATTGGAGTCGGTGACCCCCTATTTCTTCTAATCATTTAGACTGAATATGCATTTTAAAGGATGTTTAAAATAAAATTATTTCAGGAATTTTTAATAAGCGGCTTTAAAGCCGAAAAAATGTGGCTAAACTGAACGTCAAACTTTACACAAAATTGACAGTTTTCTTTCCATTTTCAAACATTTTCCGGCGTGAAATGATAAATTTTATATCAGCATAAAGACGTCAATTATATACCAATAGGATATCATCGGCATTATTGTTGAAAACTGTAGAATTTATGATATTTTGTCCACTTATGGCGTTGTGATACCCGTAAAAGTTGCCAAGGATACGCAGCGACGTCATGTTCAAAAAACGGGCTTTGGTGGTCGGTTTGACGTCATGTGTACAGAATATGGAACCGCCTCCGTGGTCGAGGGGTTAGAGTCGATGACTTCTAATCCAGTTACCTCTCTGGCGTGGGTTCGATCCCCGGGAGATGCTTTGGTAGTTTAGCGCGGAGGAAGGTAGTCTTGTACTGGTTTAACTCTCCAGGAACGATGGTTAGGAAACTACCCGCCTATATGACTGAAATACTGTTGGAAAAAGGCGTAAAATGAAACAAAAAAACAAACAAACCCTACTGTTATTCAAATACGCATTGCTGTTCCCTGGTACATCTTATAAGAATAAAAATTGCTTTTTATAGATTAATATGTTTAATTAAACTATTAAGTTATTATATTCTTGTCTTTGAAACAATGAAATATTAATGATAAACAGAAAAATACCTACATTATAATTGAGCTTATCTTCCTCACAGATTTATAATACAGTTGTTTTACTTCCCTAGCTGTTGCTTGTTTGTTTATTTATTTATTTTTGACAAAGTATTTATAACCTTTAAAGTACTTTAAATAAGCAAAAATGGATCTCTGATCGTTTAGAAAAGTAGCCAAAGATTACTAGATATTTAATTTTTCCTTAGCCCTTGTTTGTACCATTATTCGTGTATCTGAAATTAAAGTTTATCCGATATCCCATAGTGATTCAATGCAGTACTAGAGATATTTGTATGAATTTTATACTTTAATTATTGAAATAATTTTCTATTTTTTTAACTACAATGTGAGCGAGTTAATAAAAAGTTATGGATGTCTTAATATCTTTTGAACTAATGAGATGAATGAACATATACCTGTACATCGGAGAAATGGTTTTAAACAACAATTATAGAACACGTTTTTTTGACCAAATAACCATTATCCCAAATGAGTCCTGCGCCATTTGGAAAATTCAAGTGGTCTAACGGACCAGTTGCCTGTAAAATTAGGTGGTCCTTGCCAAAATCAGGTGGTCTCAGACCAATGGACCACCGCTAATGTAGAAGTCTGAATATGATAAACTTTTCACATGCCAATTTTCAAGAGACGCTACTTGAAAGTTCGCAAAGAATCGCGTTCTACCTTAAGTCAACATTTAGAGCCAACACTTCTTCTCGGAGCAGGTGAACAGTTTTCTGAGTTATTTAGAGTTCTGCTTAATACTAAGAAATACCTTTTCTTTTTATCTTAGCTATTCTTTGTTGATGCCATCATTTTTTTCTTTAATTGTAAACTCTGCCGCGGCTGCGATGGATCCACCACCGTCTCTGCGAAAGCTATGACCAGTGTAATGTATTAGAGTATATTTGGACATAGATCTTTGATAAGTACTGTGATTTCCGCATTTTAAGTTTGTTAATATATAGCAGTAAATATATTTCATTCTGAAGTTTAAATTAGTTTACCTCTCATTACATAGAAATTATTATATCTTCCTACACAATCGAATTAAAATAAATTCAGTATAGACCAACTCCCTCTATAACACCGAAACCTTGTCCAAACAATCTAAACTGTATTTTTATCATGTAAAATGCTTTTAGATATTTACAATTGTATACATGATTGTGAGAAGATTTTCTTTCATTTACAAAAAATGAACAAAAATGATCAAAAAACCAAGATACATTTATACATGTATTTAGTACATTTTTTATTATTTTAAATGAAATGAAAAAATATTATCATATGGACTTGTAACATTCATATACAAACATGTCATCAAGATACATATAATTGTGTCGGATATTCCCCTCCATTCCTTTCAGCATCAGAACAATGATATATCAATGTGACCGATTTTTTTATTGTATCAAAAATTTGATCCTATAGTTATGATGCTGGTTTAATTTCTCTTGAGTTTTTTTTTTTGTCTCGGTGTTATTGCTGCTTAAAATTGCTCTAAATTACTGCATATTGTGGTTTGTGTAATATTATTTTGCCAAGCATTTTGTCAAGTCATAATCTTCAGCCCTTTTCTTTGGATTAACCACGCCATTGTGTTGTATATTATTTATACCATTCATTTTATTAACAGTGTTATTGTTGTTCTCAATTCTTTTTTCGTCCCCGGCCGGAGTAAGTGTAATAATTATATAGAATATATGTAATATAGATTAATTATTTGAAGTCAATAATTCCATTATGCACGTTTTATAATTATTATCTAACTAATCCATATTTTAGTCCGTCTGAGCTTGTGATTATATCTTTGTTTTTTGGTATTTTTTTGTATTTCAAATGAAATGTTTTAGAACTGAATATATGAGCCGCGCCATGACAAAACCATCATAGTGCGTTTGCGACCAGCATGGATCCAGACCACCCTGCACATCCGCGCAGTCTGATCAGGATCCATGCTGTTCGCTATCAGTTTCTCTACTTGTTATAGGATTTCTAAGAGAACTGCATGGATCCTGATCAGACTGCGCGGATCAGATCAGATCCATGCTGGTCGCAAACGCATAACGTTGGTTTTGTAATGGCGCGGCTCATATTTTAATTTTTAGAATACATGAAGACAGATATTTGTCCAGTCAGTTAGAATAATATACTAGTAAATTAATTTCATGTAATACGGAGACACGTATAATGAAATTATAAAGGGGGCGTCCGAGCCCAAATGGTTAACGTTGTTGACTTCAAACCACTTTCCCCTCATTGCAGTGGGCCCGAATCTCACAAAAGGCTTTGGAATCTTTCATGTGAGGAAACTATCTCGCTAGCTTGAGGAACGTCGATGGTTCTACTCACTACTCGGGTGCCTGCTCGTATCTGAAATAATTAATACATGGAGGTGCAGCTGAAGTAGTACTCTGCCAGTAAAGCTAGAAAGGCGCCATTAGACATTTACTGTGTTGATGCGACTTAAAGCACAACTGAAACAATTAAAAAAGGAATTTTAGCGATATTTCCATTGTGAGATAATGACTTTCAAAAAATACAGGACATCGTATAAAATATTCAATATAGTCCAAGTAACAATTTCATTTTTAAAGACGGAAGAAAATCGATGTTTGATCAATTTGAAACCTATAAGTCTATATTTAAAGACGTGTTTTACATGTTTTACTTTTATTTATTTTTAAATGTTGTTGTTTTTTTTTTTTTCAATAAATTATTGAATTGACCGTCTAAATTTCCTTTTATTCAAGATAACATAGGGATCATACGATGCGCGCGCATCGTTTAAGTTCTGATCGCGCGAACACGCAAATGTCCATTAAAACAATTTCAGACGACTGGACGTTAATTCATTGTAGAATCTATTTCAAAAATACATTTACATTCTTTTTTCTTTCTCATCTGTACGAAAAATGTCTTAAAACGCACTATTAACAGAAAAAAATGCGAAACTGCGTACACACTAAAATAATCAAGATACTGCGTACACACAGAAACGTCTTGTTTCATTGATACTGCATGCGTACACTTTCTCCGAAGCAGTCTGTGGTCCATTATGGGATAAAGTTGGTATGACAAGCAAAACAAATGTGGAAAAAAATCTTTAAAATGTACATCCTATATTTAAAATGTAACTCCTAGAGAAAGGTAGGAGTTAAATAAGTTTCATACAATTTAATTGTTTATACATTTGTGTAACATCTGCGTGGTGATTTACTGTTTATGCTGATTGATGAACGTTTGACAGTCAAATTTCTATCTCATTTTCTTGTCGATTTTTGTGGCGAATTCCGCGCCCAGACATCATGAAGGACAACATCGGCAAGATGGTCCTTACAAATGTGACCTATGTAGTAAAGTGGACCACGTACACGTTAATTAAATAATGTAAATCAGTGGTTGAGGATCACTGACGTCCAAAACACTGGGTCGTGTATCTTTAAAAGCTGGGACGTTTATAAATACTATTAAGTATAGATACCTTCTGTCCCTGTAAAGTAAAGACAGACATCTGTGAAATATCAGATTATAAAATTGGTCTATCTTGCAGTCGAAATATTGAGACTAGTATCAGACTTGCAGGCCTATAACTTATATAAGTAATGATGTAAATCTACAGGTATATACGGTGGCATAGAGGTGACATTTGCAGTTTTATTTTATCTCGTGGCCACGACTTATTATCTTGAGGCCTCAAGATATTATCTCGTGGCCACGACTTATTATCTTGTGGCCTCAAGATATTATCTCGTGGCCACGAGTTATTATCTTGTGGCCACGATTAGTTATCTCGTGGCCACGACTTATTATCTTTGTGGCCTCAATATATTATCTCGTGGCCACGAGTTTATTATCTTGTGGCCACGACTTATTATCTCGTGGCCTCAAGATATTATCTCGTGGCACGAGTTATTATCTCGTGGCCACGAGTTATTATCTTGTGGCCTCAAGATATTATCTTGTGGCCTCAAGATATTATCTCGTGGCCACGAGTTATTATCTTGTGGCCACGACTTATCATCTCGTGGCACGACTTATTAATATTGAGGCACGACTTATTATCTCGTGGCCCGAGTTATTATCTTGTGGCCACGACTTATTTCAGCCAATGAAATAGGTCGTTTCATCTCGAACAAAAAGTTAATAAAAATAAGACTTATATCACACTGGCCACAGCTTTCACAAGAGCGGCGGGTCAAACGCTGCGGCGGTGAAGAAGGGAACGTTTTATAATTATTCTTCTTCTTTTTTTATGGTCAGGTGTTTCTTTCATTCTTTTTTTAAGATATACTTTGCTTAAATTTAATATTAGAAATATTGATAATTGTTACATAGTCCCTTTGTAATTAAACATAAAATAAACATGTTATGACTTCACAGATAGTAGATATGTTATGTTTAAAATTCTACACGTATAGGTGTTCACCATAAATATATATGGTGTCAGTTTTTTTAAGTAAAGATTACTTGACCTGTTATAGGGAACGCAGCTTCCTGTACATAGTTTATTGATTTCTTTATTCAAGTTAGACGCATTAAGTTGGAATATTATAGATTAAAAAAAAATGATGTGATTTTAATTTTCAAGGATGAGCACGGTATATCTAATTTAATTGAGATTTAATTAAGAAATATATGCGTTTGATGTATACTTTTAAGGTCGTTCATTGAAATAACTTGCCCACTTTCCCTGTGGATTCGAATCCCATTAAAGACTTGTATCTAGATAGTTATTATTGAAAAGATATACTACAATGTCACAATGATCAAATGACTAACTTTTGACGGGTTATCTGAATCTTTTTCTTTTTTTTCATTATAACAACTGACAATATACAAGTTTCAAAAAGACATATATATCAATTCTTTTAAGATCTCTCTTTGATTGCTACTGCTACTGCTGTGCTATTGCTGACTGACATTTTCACGTTTTATAATTTTGCTACTGCTACTTCTGTGCTACTTGCATATTTTATAATTTTGTTACTGCTACTACTCAATGCTAACTGCTAACTTCCTACCGGTGATGACCACTTATAAAAGTGAGTGTATTTTATGAAAACTGCATCTACAGAACTTGATCCTTAAACGTTAGGACCTTAAGATAAGAATACAGAGGGCCAATTAGTGATGACAAGACCTCTACTCAGTGGACGTGTTAATGTGGTCGATACAGTTTATAGTGATATACTAGCTGATTAGCCCTTACTGAAATTCAGCACGTCTCTGTAAAAATGCGTGAACTTAAGTGAATATATGGTGGTGATTGACACGCCCCTCCTGTGACTGCTATTGCCAGTGTGATATTAAATTTGTTCAAGATGAAACGACCATTTTCATTGGCTAAAATAAGTCGTGGCCACAAGATAATAACTCGTGGCCACGAGAAAATAAGTCATTGCCACAAGATAATAACTCGTGGCCACGAGATAATAAGTCGTGGCCTCAATATAATAAGTCGTGGCCACGAGATGATAAGTCGTGGCCACAAGATAATAACTCGTGGCCACGAGATAATATCTTGAGGCCACAAGATAATAACTCGTGGCCACGAGATAATAACTCGTGGCCACGAGATAATATCTTGAGGCCACGAGATAATAAGTCGTGGCCACAAGATAATAACTCGTGGCCACGAGATAATATATTGAGGCCACAAGATAATAAGTCGTGGCCACGAGATAATAAGTCGTGGCCACAAGATAATAACTCGTGGCCACGAGATAATATCTTGAGGCCACAAGATAATAAGTCGTGGCCACGAGATAATATCTTGAGGCCTCAAGATAATAAGTCGTGGCCACGAGATAAAATAAAACTGCAAATGTCACCTCTATGCCACCGTAGGTATATTCTAATAAATGCCTTAATGCTAATATGTTAAGCTAGTTGTAATCAAATCAGATACAATTTGTGGGTGTTTGCCTACTAACTGAAAACAAACTATATATACTTATGTTCAAGGTCTTTCAAATATTTGAAATACCCTGGTATGTTTCATAAAGACTCAAAAATATAACTCTGAATGGAATTTCAATTAAACAAAAGTTATACACTCATCAAATGTTAAGATAAAAATACAGTCTAACAAAATTACTGTAAGAAAGAAAAAGAAATATTTTTACCACAGATATATAAATAATATTAAGCACAAAGCTTATATTTAGCTCCATGTCTTTACTCATTTCAGGCTTACACTATTTAGTGTCTGGATACCTTCGTTCATCAAATCTCATAGTGTAAAAAAAAACACGCTGTCACCGTCAAGCGTCTGCAACAGAAGAATTTTTTAGGGTTTGGTGTTTTATGTTGCTAAACTATTTGTATGAACGATACTAGTTATTAAATTTTAATGTTAAATGTCTACAATGGCAAACAGAAATCCAGAGGATAGTTTTACTACGCCGAAAGCAAAAATACCAGGACTTCCCGATTATGGATGGCGTGTCAATCTCGATCACCAGTTTACAGAAAAATGCAAGCCTTTTCAGTCGCCGAGATTAAGTCAAATTCCGTCTTTAGTCGGCCTAGGGTTAAGGTTTGTTGTTTCAGATGTTATCTGTCATTCCACATTTCATCCAGTGTTTTGCTACTGGGGCCTGGGCTAGTTTTAGTAGTAACTAGATCTATTAAATTTATCTATACGGTAAACTTGGCTTTCAGGTTTTTTTTCCCCAAGGATTTTGGGAACATGACCTATACCCGTGAAATTGAGAACTTCAGTGACGTTTTGTTAAAATTTTGGGAAAATGCATGACTTAAATTTTGCAGTGATTAAATGAATGCAAAGAATCACAGGATGGCATCTTCAAACATTATTTAGCACCATCACAGTGATGAAGCACTTTATTTTCAAAGTTTTTACTATTTTAGACTTTGTTATTCAATATTCTTATTTTGTAACAGTATTGTCATTTGGGAATTTTTTCCTGTGGATTTGGAAAATAATATACTATTTTCAATGGGGAATATGACCGCGTATTAGAGGTGCAACGATACCTTTCGATGCATCGAAAACCAGTTTTATGAGGGCCGATTCGATTCCCGATACCAAGGCTTACAGACACTTCACCCCCCAGACACTTCACCCTAGGCCCTTTTTTGCAGACACTTCACCCCTCAGACAGTTCACCCCTCATTTTAAGAAATTTGATTGAGACACTTCACCCCTCATTTTTTTTTATTTTGTGTTTAACAATTATTTATGTAGATTATGTTAAATACATTCAATAGTGATTGAGTATGTTTATTGTTTTAACCCATTGTCTAATAAATTTTGAGTTGATTCAATTCTTGAAGTTTTGGTACTTAAGTTTGTTTTCAGTTTGATCTTTACCATATAATAATCATTGAGTTACACTCATTTGGTGATGGTTTGTGCTTTAACCTTGTGCTTAATTTACATAACTGGTGCTATTTATTTGTTTAATAAATGACATTATGAATGATCTTTGTATGAAATGCAGGATAATTGTGTCTGATAATGATGATAAATAATTTATATTTACTATATTTTATAAAGCAACCGATTCATTCATTCATATTCATTTATATCATTTTATTTATTAAGAATTTATTTATTAAGAATAAATTTAATTTTCATACAATTATACCATTTTAATTCAATTATCTAATCAATTGTGAGATAACCGTTGAATAAACAACTAATCAACATGTTGAATAAACAAGGTGACATGCAATAAACACTTAATGGATGAAAGTGCTGTGATATATCATTTGGCAATACAACCAATTAACCTAAATCAGCTTTAAACTTAGTAAAAATAAAGGTAATAAGCAAAATTTTTAATCAAATAATACTAAAAATAATAAATATAAACATATATAAGCATTTTGTTGTTGACCAACTTGTTTTATTTACTTTATAGAAAAAAATTGGATGAGGGGTGAAGTGTCTTACTGATTTTGGGGGGTGAAGTGTCTTAACCCATTACTTCATATACACGCCTTTTAACGCCTTTTTCACCCCCCCCCCCCTTTTTGTTGTCTCAAATGGTGAAAAAAATGCCTTATTTAGGCCCCCAACACTTGTTTTTGTTTGAGAAATGTTGTTAAAAAAAATGACCAGTTTTTCGGCGCGGCCCCCCAACCAAAAGATACATCAGGGGGTTGCCAGAAGGGGGATGTGCCCCCATTCTGTTTGGGGGGTTTGAAGGGGGGCGGAGTCCCCCTCATCGCCAAGAAAATTTTGGACTTGTGAGAGGCTATAAATGACCTAAGATTGATCATAAGGTAAGGTGTAACCAACGCTGAAAAGCATTTGACTCTATCTCAATCCATTGAGAAGTTGCAGCACTTTGAAATCAATTATGATGGAAAAAATCAACGCAAAATAGTGATTTTTGGCAATTTTGAGATGTCCCCTCGTTGCCATGGTAACAGAAAATTTAAGCCTGAGCATGTTGTTGCAAGGGCAATGGTCCAGTCAACATTTGTGCCAAGTTTGATTAGTGTTGAAGCAGTTTTTATAGTATTATAGCAATTTGAACTTGTAACGGGAGACTTTTCAATGAAAACAGCCATTTTTCACAAAATGCTCATGAAGTAATGGGTTAAGGGATGAAGTGTCTTCAAAATTTGAGGGGTGAAGTGTCTGGGGGGTGAGGTGTCTTGCTACCGATACCAACTGTAACATTTTCGATTCGATTCCCCACCCAAAAATAAACATGGAAAAAGTGAGAGTTTTAGTCTTTCCCTTCGCGCTTTATCACATTACATACGATTGGCCAGTTAAAACTCGGTCATCCAATCAGTGGGCGCGTAATGTTTTATTTTTTGGCAAACAAGTCAAAATGGCTACCAACATCAATGTTGATAACATGAAATTTAAAAATCGTCCTAAAAAATTAAAATCAAAGGTTTGGGAACACTTTGGGTTTCGGGAAGGCCAGGACATGGATAAAGCTACTTGCAAAATATGCTTTACGGACGTGTCATATCCAAAGTCCGGCAGTATGTCTAATTCAATGCAACATATGAAACAAAACATGATGTGGACTTGTTTGGTAAGCATGACATGCCTAGTTTAAGTTCAGCAAAAAGGTCTGTTTGTAACTTAGTTACTAGACTAAAAAGTATTGTTTGACAACACTGACATTAGGATTGAATATTCATTTTACATATTATGGGAATTATAAACAAAATATCTGAATATCAGTTCTGCAACCTTGTGAAACTTTGTTCATTATTTATATTATTTACTTTACAATTTACATACTTTGTTAAATTCCTAGTCAGCAGAAGGTATCTGTGATAGTCATATTACTGAGATTAATGATTATTTGTCTGATTAGAATTATTGTCCAAATAGACAAGAGATTTTTATTCTCATAAACACAATTATTAAGTCAAATAAGTTAATATAATAGTTATATTACAACAGAAAAGCAAAGCACTAGGTTGAAGGCCACTCACTTTTGAAGCAGACAAGCAGAATTATATACCAAAGATAAATTAGTAATCAGAAATGTATCGAATCGAAAAAAATCGAATCGGAGTGTCTAAAATCGAAATCGAATCGAACATTTGGTGTATCGTTGCAGCCCTACCGCGTATCGGCTATAAATTAAGGCAAAAAATCCATTGTTACAGGTTTGTAAACATCATTTTAGCAAGTAGTCAAAGTGTAAACGATATTGTTCATAAACTCATACAAAATAAGACATAAAAAAAAGCTTTCAAGGCTTTTAAAAGTTTCAGTTAGTAGTTTTCTAATGCACACATAATCATTACTCTAAAATCACAGTGTAGAAACCATAACTATATTGTTGCACATGGGTATTGCATCAGACGCATCACAGCAAATATTTAGTGTTCTCATTTTTGAAGGGGGCAGCTTAGCCTCTCACTATTACTAGCTCTAAATTAATAAACAGGTCAATCTGGCTAAAAACTACAGCCAGTAGAGCAGAGGAGAAACAAACAAAAAAGACTTAGCATTTCATCTTGACCTTTTTTCAGGTACACTCATCATACATTAAAATGTTACATGAAAGGGCGTCGTCCTCACATGGACTTTGTGA
The DNA here is from genome assembly GCF_026571515.1 of Ruditapes philippinarum. NCBI lineage: Eukaryota > Metazoa > Mollusca > Bivalvia > Venerida > Veneridae > Ruditapes > Ruditapes philippinarum. Next base: position 117,382 of record NW_026864465.1, on the reverse strand, counting down.
ATCCTGTATTGCATAAACCAATATATGGTAAGAAAGTTAACATTATTTATTTTGTTTATCTTAAATTAACCAATTGATGAGTGATTGTACATAGTTCATTGTATTTTTTTCAAATCTTTGTTTAGATTTTGATTTTTTTTATGTTTCATAAATATACATAATATGAACATTGAATGGTTAATATGAAAGTACAAAGAAAACAACAAATTTTTTACCTTTACAGGATCACCTCTTGGTGGAATAGGATCTGGAACAATTGGACGTGGATATCGTGGGGAATTTTGTAGGTTTCATATGGTACCAGGAATATATGATTATCATACAGTCCAAGCTGATGCTGTAAGTCAGGAATTCATATAAAAACAACAAGTTGTAATTGTTCCATGTTTGAACTATTTCCTTTAGATATTCAGGAATGATTATAATGTAACTATAGCTGTATTGAAGTTGTATATAAAGACCAGATTTGAATTATCAAAATGCTAATTTCCAAAAGGATAATTTAAGTAATAATACTATATAATTTTGAAGAGTGACCTGGTTCTAACGGTAGAATATGGCCGGCTGTTATTGCAAATAATGCTTCTTTTTATTTTGTTAAGTATTGTTTCATTTCAAATAAAAAAAGATTGTTTAAAATTGGAGTTTTCAGTCATTAGTATCAAATGTGCTTATGTAACATGATCAGACTGAAGAATACATATCCAGCTTTATAATTGCACAGTCTAAGATTATTGATGCCAAAATAATGATTGTGTTTAAAAGTACAGTTACTCAACTTACTGCTGGACTGAAACAAATGTTTATCAATTAATTAAGAACTCTAATGATGATTGCATCCAAAAAGATTTTAGCAGAGTAAAAGTGCCAATATTTTTAACTTGTAATCTGGGAACAAGAAATTAAGATATTTATCTGGTAAAATTTAGCTACTTTCTGTTTCATGTAAATGTTAATTTATATACCCATGCACTGCATTTGTGAAATTTGATGTAATTTTATTACAACAGAGAGAGAGAGAGAGATCAAACCATTCGATGTAGGTTTTTAGCTTTATGCTAATGTTTTAACTAACAAATAAAAATTATTGAATGATAACTACAAAATTTTGTTACCACTAATATATTGAAGACAGTTTCAATTATTTCTTGTTTTGCAGTTTATTTTGTGTATACGTAAAAATGGAGAGACTGTTTACCAGAAGGTATTGACTGGTCACAGAGTTAGTAAATCATTGAAGTCTTGGCAGTGGGAATTTCCTCAAGGTCTAGGTCGAGCCACCTACCAGACACTGTACCCTCGTGCATGGACTGTGTATAATATTCCAGAATTTAAACTTAGATTGATCTGCAGACAGATTTCACCAATAATCCCTCATGATTACAAGGTAACATTTTTTTATCACATATTTAATACATTTGTTTTACCTTTCCAAACAGCAGCTTTATCAAAAATGTCCTATGTCATCAATAATACAATGCCAAACAAACATGTAAAGCAGTAAAGCAACTGTCCACAATTTATGTTGATTTCTTATGAATATTGAAAAAAAATAATATTAATCTGATTTTTATGCCCCCACAATGTGGGAGCATATAGCGTTGCACTTGTCCGTCTGTCCGTCAATACGTCAGTCCGTCCGTCAGTCCGTCCGTACGTCCCGAAATCTTGTGAACGCAACTCCTCTTAAACCGGATGGCAGATTTTGCTTAAACTTACAGGGATGAACAACCTTAATGTGTAGATGGTAGTAAAGGAAGGAATTTTTGCTGCGACCAAATTTAACAGAATTATGGCCCTTTGTTGATTTTTTCACTAGATACTATGTAGAATTTTTGTGAACGCAACTCCTCTTAAACTGGATGGCAGAATTTGCTTAAACTTACAGGGATGAACAACCTTTATGTGTAGATGGTAGTAAAGGAAGGATTTTTTGCTGCGACCAATTTTAACAGAATTATGGCCCTTTGTTGATTTTTTCACAATATACTATGTAGAAATTTTGTGAACGCAACTCCTCTTAAACCGGATGGCAGATTTTGCTTAAACTTACAGGGATGAACAACCTTCAGGTGTAGATGGTAGTAAAGGAAGAAATTTTCGCTGCGACCAAATTTTACAGATTTATGGCCCTTTGTTGATTTTTTCACTATATACTATGTAGAAATTTTGTGAATGCAACTCCTCTTAAACCGGATAGCAGATTTTGCTTAAATGTCCATGAATGAACAACCTTAATGTGTAGATGGTAATAAAGAAAGGAATTTTTGCTGCAACCAAATTTAACAGAATTATGGCCCTTTTTTGATTTTTTCATTATATACTATGTTGAAATTTTGTGAATGCAACTCCTCTTAAACCGGATGGCAGATTTTGCTTAAACTTCCAGGGATGAACAACCTTAATGTGTAGATGGTAGTAAAGGAAGGAATTTTTTGCTGCGACCAAATTTAACAGAATTATGGCCCTTTGTTGATTTTTAGTTTTCAACTTGTGGCACATGTAGTCCAAAAAATATTTGACCTAGAGTCATAAGATTGACAGAACAGTGGCGTGTGGGGGCATCCGTGTCCTATGGACACATTTCTAGTTTGAACTTATATCCAATCAACAAAAATTAAGATATAGGCTTGTTGCAGAAAATTACTAACCATGACAGTTATCTTTTTTTCAATGAAAACAAGGGTCAGTTGAAAATTGTTGAACTGGTATATTTTCTTTAACATTGTGCTACTTGTACTTTAATACAATTAAGGATTACCTCCCTTACAGGACTCCTCTTTTCCTATGACTGCATTTATATGGGAGGTAGAGAATCAGGGGACAGAAAGTTTAGATGTTAGCATCACATTCTCATTTAAGGTAAGACCTTTAGATTTTGAAGTTATGTAGTGGTTAGTTTGATATCAGATTTAACTATGCTTTACATGTAGTTAATGTGATTTATACAGTTTATAAGAACAACACCACCAACAGTTAAAACAATCTGCAATAAAATAAGATTCAGGATCGTACAAAATAACTCAGGACAACTCCAACTACGAAAAAAATCTAAGAAACAGACAAATACGGATGACAGCGAAACAATCAACATTGATGACATTACTACAAACATTCAAGCGCCTATCTCACCTCTACCATCGACACCTGTAAAAACACGTTCACCAGATGCAGTAGCCAGTACATCTTCAACATCTACAGTATGCCTGGATGAAACATTAATGTTTAGTGACACTAATGAACAAATTATTTCCGTATCATCCATCTATGGAACATTCCAAAAATAAGAAAACACGTAACTCAGAAAAACTTTGGTATCTTTATTATTTTGATTATTATATACTATATATACACAATTAACAACTTTCTGGCACTTAGCCAACTCTCATTCTATTTTTAGAAATTTTTGATAATATTTTTGGTAAGTCATGTGACTTACCATCCTATACATTTTCAATACTTCAGACCCAAAATTCTGTTAATTTTTTATCCTGATGAAGACCTCACGGTAGGTCGAAACTGGTAGATAATTAAATAATATAAACATTCCTGGTGTTGACGTGTAATTTTCTTCCTACTTTACCTTATCTTGATAGTTTATAATAAGGTCAAAAGTTGAGGTCAGATTTTGCATGCCCTGATGTATCTTATATGAACATAAAGTTGTGAACAGGTGTTGAACATTGTATGTCTGTTATCTTTTCACATTTATTGAATTATTTCCTTATTACCACACATTTTAATCATAGAATTTGTCAGATTACTTCCATTAGGGAAAATATAATGAGTTTACAATATTGATTTTAACAGCAAACATTTTTAAAATGTTATAAATAAAGATTACACAATTTGAAATTCATAGCAGGGAAAAAATCTGACATGTTTTCACTTTCAAAGTTTTAGATATATTTGTAATTTACAGTAAGATAGTCTGCTTTATTAGTTACTTAATAATTTTACTTTAAAATAAACTTTGATGTGTATGTAGAACTGAACTAGATAAAATTCTAAGTTTAATATTTTTTTGTGTGCCCTCTATTGTCCTCTATTGTAATGCTATAAAGCACAACTTAAATTAATAAGACATTATAATTATTAACCTCCTGAATTTTTCAAATGTACATGTCCATCTTTCATTTATAGTAATTATTATAATTAATTTTAAAGGCATGAAAATTTGAAGATGGTCAGCCAACAGTACAGAGCCTGTTCAGAACGACGTGCAGGTTGACCTGGCTCTATACTGTTGGCAAAGGTTTATGACAGGGTGGTCGAGTGGTAAATGCATCAGACTCCTAATCTCCGGATTGGCATGGGCTCAAAACCCATCAGGGGCAAGCCATTGCTTTCTTGAGCTAGAAGTTTTACACTCATTGATAAGTACTGGTATGTTCCAAGAACGGATAAGATGGTGTTTCAATAAGCTTTTAGCTTACAACACAATCAAACTAAAATAAATTGGTAAAAATTTAAGGCTTATCACTTTAGGTTTCAGCAGGGTAAAAGTTAATAATCTATATACAATGTAGTATACATATAGAACATTTAGATACAACATTTATTCACAGAATGGAACAGGTGGAAAAAGGGATCATGCAGGTGGATGTTGGACAGAATCATTTGAGAACAAAGAAGATGAAAGCACTACCTCAGGTGTAATGATCCATCAAACTATGTATGATATGTCATGTACATATGCTATAGCTGCAGTCAAAAAGGTAAGTCATTGTGCATATCCTCCTCCTTGATGATCTCATTCATTGTTGACATATAATGAGCATCTCTCAAAATAAATTTTGTTTTATATAAAAAAAGAAGCAAAAAAAGAACCCTACATATTTTTCAAAAATAGCGTGGTATGAAACAGTTGTACTAACCGGACAACCACCAAACCCCAAAAAAGCTTAATTTGTTCATTGGTTGAAAATCTATCAATCACTTTTTTAACAGCAATAAATGAATGTTTCTTCTATCAAAAATTTCAAGAATGCCGACTTTGAAAGTTTGGGCGTTAAGAGTGCAATACCTGACCTGATATACATGTACCATCATTTGCAGAGTAAACAATAGAATATCCAAACTTAAGCATTTACTGCTGAAATATTGTATATAATGTTAAAAATGAAAAATTAAAATACCCAAGCATTTAACTGAATTAAATCATATCATGTACATATCTGTCCGGACACATGGTACTGTAGTGTACTCAATTTAGGTAGTTTTGATACCCTCTTTGACAAGCCTTAGATATAAGTGTCAATATAGTCAGAAATAAACAAGCTAGTGTGTTAGTTAGGTGAAGAACCTAACTGTACTGTGTCAAATTTTCAGGCCTCTAGATTTGAAATTATGAAATCTGTATGAAAAAATGTTCAAAAAGTGTCCGATTCATGGTCCCCAACCAGTATGTTTTCTTATAAAATAGGTAAAAAGAATATGATAGTTTTCTCAGAAGTGAAGGTTTCTCTACTTCTCCTGGAATATTTGATGTGAGATAAGATGTAAACCATACTAATGAAAAACCTTGGCAGCCCCCTTCCTCTTTATCATTATAATGTCAAAACAAAAACAAAACAATTTTATTACTCTTTGTATTAAATAAAAATTCACTGAAAGTAAATTTCATATTTTCATATTAACAGGATGGTGTAGACGTGAGTCATTGTCTGAACTTTGACCCCCATGGTGCAGGCACTGAAGTATGGAATGAACTAAACTCTCATGGAAAACTGGATTCCAAAGAAGGTTTCACAAGTTGATTACATCTTTAAAATATTTAACCCTTCGATAATGATATAAGGTGTTTACTGTTGAAGAGTCTTGAATTTTTTGTTAAATTCCAATTAATTTCTGCTTTCTGTTTTATTGGATGCACATGTGCCAATGTTGAACTAATGAAACACAATTGCAAAATGACAGATAAGTCTGAAATATTCATTCGTACATGCTCCATTGTCATCTCTGAATCTCTTTGTTTTTAAATATTTATGTACAAGTCCAATTCTAAAAATTGAGTCTGAGATAATCTTTTCCAAGCTAAAACATATTCTATTCATAACTTATATTCTATGTATAACATCTGCGAGGTTGGTCCACCAAACTCACTGTCCTAGATAAGTAATCAGTAACTACTGATTTCTCTACAAGTGACTGACTTCATCAGTGAGAGACAAATGATCATTAGACTAAATGTCTGAGATAAGTTATCATGGGGAAAATCTCTCTCCCTTATCAAGTTAACATTTCATTTGTTTTCAAATTTTTGATGTTGAGACTTTTAATTACTATGTTCAATAACAAAGAAATTATTTGTAATCTTTGATACGTATTTCATGCATATTCACATTTTAATAGTAGAAGTCAAATTTTAGACAGTTCCTTGAGTGGTCTCTCAATACAATGTTGACTGTATTCAAATAGTGTCTTTCAAACCTTTGATTAACGTTTTTGCAAACAGCTATTTCATGAACATTTTTATATGAAAAGCATTTAGTAGACAAGAAAATATACATTTTGTTATTTTAGGAACAAGTGAGAAGACAAGGAAAGGTAAAGAGATTGGAGCAGCAGTATCATCAATGTGTACAGTAGCTGGGGGTTCAACAAACACTCTTGAATTTAGTCTCGTCTGGGACATGCCAGTTGTTATATTCAGGTCAAAGGAAGTGCAATATACAAGGTATAAATAACATTGTCATGTGCTTTTTTGTGTAGCCCTGGCAGTTATTACTTGTTTATTTCTATCTGTGTAGGTCGTTGACTTTAAACCACTTGCCCTCACCACTGTGGGTTCAAATCCTGACAGGGACTTTGAATTCTTTCATGTGAGGAAAGCTATCCAGCTAGCTTACGGAACATTGGTGGTTCTATTCAGGTTCCGATTCGTGCTTGAAGTAATGTACGGAAGACCTGAGGTCTTCCTCCACCAGTAAAGCTGGAACATTGCCATATGACCTATACTGTGTCGGTGTGATATAAAACCCAATCAAACAAACATTCAAATCTCTCTGTGTAGAGCTTAACCAGTCTGCATATTTAATCAGTCTGATCAGATTCTAGTGCACTGTTGGCTTTTCAAATTTGTTAACTTTTATATTTGAAAACACAATACTTGCAATACCCAGTTCCATTTCAAAGTAAGAACTCATTAAACAATATAAACAGGTGAACATTAAGTTGATTTCTATTTCAGTTGTTTTATATTACATCAAACAGGCATGTATTTATTTATATTGTGATATGTTTCAGGCGTTATGCACGTTGGTTTGGGAAGTCAAGAGACAAGACTCCACAAATGTCAAGCTACTGTCTACAAAATTACAAAATGTGGGAGGAGAAGATTGAAGCCTGGCAAAATCCCATATTAAATTGCAGGTATAATGATGTGGGAGTATTTTTTAGCTCAACTTTTTGAAATAGGGAGACCTTATGAACTGTACAGGTGCGTAGTTGCTGTCACAATTTGGTTAAATTTTTGCAAAGAAGATGGTATTTCCAAAATTATTTTTAGGGAATGAGTTGAAAGCATGATATGAGGCCACTGTCTAAGGCTCATAATTATAGCATGAGTTTTGACATAATTATGGTCCTTTTTAAAATCTACATTACTCAGACTCTAATTTGACTATCAAGCACTGAAAAATGTCAAACATGCTTTCCTACTGACAGCTCTGGTGAATTTCTAATTGTGTGTCCCAAATATTGAAAATTATGATTTGTGGATTTTTAAGTTTTATTATCAAGATTGTCACTGTTATGCATTGATGTCACAGTAGAATGTTGCACAAATCACATCTCATTGAGATTTCCCTTGAAATGTGAGATAACTTTTGTTTGCTTAAATTTTAGCCAATAAGATATTGAATTTAAGTCACAAATATTTTCTCATCTCAAAATAATAGTTCACATAGGGGCTCTTGAGATCTTTCTATACCAGTGAAGCTAGAAAGTCATTACAATTTTTACAGTATTTTTGTGACTTAAAACCTAAATAATATGAGCCGCGTCATGACAAAACCAACATAATGCGTTGGCCACCAGCATGGATCCAGACCAGCCAGCGCATCCGCGCAGTCTGATCAGGATCCATGCTGTTCGCTTACCGACTCTATTACAAGTAGAGAAACTGACAGCGAACAGCATGGGTCCTGATCAGACTGCACTGATGCGCAGGCTGGTCTGGATCCATGCTGGTCGCAAACCCACTATGTTGGTTTTGTCGTGATGCGGCTCATATTATCTGTATTATAGATATATTAAGTGAAATGGTAAAGACATAACAATTCATACATTTTTCTGTACAGTGAAATACCCAACTGGTACAAGTCATTTTTATTCAATGAGTTATATTATGTGGCTGATGGTGGCACTGTTTGGCTTGATGCAATGTTCGATGATGGTGAGGGGGAAGTAGAAGACAAGTCTGAAGTACATTCCATTGTGCAGGAGTTTGGAAAATTTGCCTATCTTGAAGGTTTTTGTGTTTTTCACATTGGCACACTTATTTTTCTCTCTCTTACAATGAAGATTAATGTTATGTATCTTTTATTAAGTTAACAATATAATATGTAATGATGATATTGCCATTGCAAAAGCTCTTATCCCTCCTCACTTTTGTGGAATGGGAACTAAGCAGCTTGTAACAGACAGTAATGCATAGATGAAAAGATCTAAGGCTTCATTATAACAGATCAAAGAAAGAATAAAAAGTGTTAATTTGATTCAGAGAAATGTCATTAAACAGGTCCCTTTTGTAATCATTAATGTGAATATTTGTATACATGTATTGTGTCAACTTCCATAAACAAATTGTGCTGATTTGAAAAGAAAAATTAGTTTATATTTGTGCATATCTCACATTAGATTAATTAAAAAGAGGCAAAAATATAAATATCTGAAAAAAGATGCTTATAAAAATATGTTCTTATATTCTACATGTAATTGGTACCATAAAATGAGAAAACTAAACTTTATTGTACTGATGACTTTATATTCTATATTTGTACATTTATAGGTCATGAATACCGCATGTATAACACCTATGATGTTCATTTCTATGCATCATTTGCTCTGATCATGTTATGGCCCAAGCTGCAACTCTCACTACAATATGATCTAGGTGAGTTACCTCCCTTCAATAAGTAATGTATGATAATATGAATGGATTACCATAAAGCATTTGTCTGTAAACCAAAAATTGTCTTAAAAATGTATTTTTACATGAATTATGAAATTATTTAACATACATTTGTTATACATTTGTTTAACTATACAGCCAAACTTGTATTCGGCATCTGGCCAAGTGATACACCAAAATTCGATGCTTTTTACAACAGTATCTTAAGACAAAGCATGAGAAAAAAAAATCAACATTTAATCATGATATCTTTCCTTTGGAGAAGAGGAGTCATTTATATATACATTGTATATATATATATCAATCATTCAGCTGTTATTTATAAAATAAGCATCCTATCTAAAGTACAAATACAAAGCATTTTAGATTAATGTTTCATCAGAATGATTATTTGTGATATGATTTTAGTTGAGGTAGAGGCATGTCAAAAATACCAAACACTTGCAGTACGCTTGAATATTACACAGACTGTAAGATTTGTCAAGGGATACTATAAGAATATCGATGTTATAATTTCAATTTTTAGCTTTTCAGTCATAATATAGGTCATTTCATTATCAAAATTCCAGCTGCTTACACTGTAAAGACTTGCAAGATAGCCTGGCTCAACAAATTTGCTGTTGACTTTGCATAAAATAAATTGGAATTCATGATTACAGCTAGGATGACAGGGATATAACATTTATAATTATTTTGTTTTGCAGGTAAAGCTGTAATATCAGAAGACCAGGAACGGATGAAGTTCTGTATGGGTGGTTCAGTGGGCGACCGCAAAGTTTTAAACACAGTACCTCATGATATGGGAGATCCAGGTAATATCTAGAAACATTTCAGTTATTTAAATCTAAGCTTACTAGCTGAAACAGATTCTATACTTGTGACCATTGCAGACAAAGATAAGAAGGTACTGCTTGATAGTGGTTTGCACTATTTGCTATTCCATCAGTATAACTTCTAAAATTTCTTTAAAAGTAAAGAAGGACTCTTTTAAAGTGAGGAATTATTACATTAAAAACTAAAAGATGAAAATGTTCATTTAAGATATTATATTCCAAGAAAAAGACTGGTTTGAGGTTTTATAGTTTATGGTTTAATACATAATTTGGTGAATTTTAGACTCTAATTAAAAGTTTGTTGTTTTATAGTTTATACAAATGTCTTTAAACTTTCAAGCAGTACTACAGATAACTGTAGACAGGCATATTATATATCTGTAAACTTCAGGTATAAAAAATCATCTATAATAAGGAAATATGGAGATGATTTTAAGTCTTGTATTCAAATTAAATGTCAAGGTCTAATGGGAAAGGAGAGCAAATGGCATTTGCCTCAGAGCTTTTTAAACTCAAAGTCCCATATAGGGCATCAGATGTCACAGGATGAGGAAAATATACAATCCAATGTGGGATCCTCATTATACTGTTCTGTGACTCTACAATTGATCTACCAAAAAGTATACAAAGCTTCTCCCTAATATAAAGAAACCATTCCATACTATGGCAGTCATCAAATTTAGCCCATGGCAAGTAAAAATAAGTTCGGGCCAGTGTAAATTTATAGAAAATTTAGTTAAATATATAGTAGAATAAATTCATAACTGGAATTCGGGCCAGTAAATTCAAAATCTTAAATTCAATGACTGCTATGATGTAACAATGTCTCCAAATCCTTTTTTCTTGTAATGTACTTATGGTCATAAACATTAAATAAATTTATATTTTATCATGATAATCAACAGAGGATGAACCATGGGTTAGAGTGAATTCCTACAACATACATCCAACAGTAGACTGGAAGGATTTGAATCTCAAGTTTGTTCTTCAAGTGTACAGAGATTACTTCGCCACGGATGATAAAGCCTACCTTGAGTACATGTATCCAATTATGAAGGTATGATTTAATTAAGATACCTAATTAAAATCAATGCATGGTTGAAAAAACCAATTAATAAGTTGTAATTGGATAATCTTGTGTTTAATACAAGTCATATACCTGAGATGATCTGTGGTTCTTGCTTCCTCTGATATACAGCTATTAATAGCATCATCTGTATGGCAGTTTATTATGTTAATATATGAAAAATGATTTATTTCCCTTTAATTCATATTTTACACTATATACTTAAGTTGGAAAGAATCCTACCTGTATAAATTATTAATGATTAAGTACTTGCAGTGAATAGTGATAAAATAAAATCTGCTGGTCCTGACTTAGAATGGCATACTTTGTTTGTATTAAGCTGTACAGTATGGTATGGATATACTAAAACAGATTTTTGAAAGTATGCTCGCCCATAAGGTAATTATTCCAGAGGCGAGGGTTAGACACCTAAACACACCCAGAGGAAATAATAAAAAATGTTTAATTCAATTTGTTCGTGCAATTTACAGAAAAGATATACATGTGTAAAGGATTTATGTTTGTTATGAGTACAGAATGTGGTGCTATAAATTACTCTACTTCATTTCAACCTTGGATATATTGAGTGATGTGCCTATTCACTTAAAGTATAACTTGTGGTTTACAGGTTTTGATGGAGAGATCATTACAATGGGATAAAGACAACGATGGTCTTATAGAAAATGGTGGATTTGCTGACCAAACTTTTGATGCCTGGGTTGTTCATGGAGCCAGGTATTCATTTTAATAATTCATTTTATTTTAGACACAGCTAAGTAAAGGAGGCATTCCATGGCTTTTATATGTCATCTTGTAATTTTACAGATAAGGGTAGCTATGAGTACCAGGTATGGTAATTTCTAAGAAAGTTGCATACCAAACATTCATGAGGGGTTATAGACTTCAGTGTTAAAGCCTCTTAAAAACACAAATTGTTGTCTGAATTACTGCCTGTTTGTTTATTAACTGTGGCTTGCAAATATGAATTTTGATATCCATTATTCACACTTATCTAAAAAAAAATTTCTAGTGACTGTGTTGCTGATTTAAGTCTTAAATTAACAGACTTCAACAGAAAGAAACCAAAAACAAGAAATTAAGCACATCCTAGAAGGTGTGTAGTGTAGTAGAACATATTCCATATAATGTTTTACAGATAAATCATTGAGTAGTTTTTAACATATAGAATTGTCACTTTTTACCATGTGCAAGGAATAATAATCTGTTATTTTTCCCAATGTTTATCACAAATTGTCTTTGATCTTTTGTATATATTCAATTTTCAGTGCATATTGTGGGGGTTTATGGCTTTGTGCTTTAAGAATGTTTGTGGAATCAGCAAAAATTCTAAATGAGAAAGAAGACCTGGAAAAGTACACAACTATTCTAAATAAAGCCAAAGAATCATATGAAATAAAACTGTGGAATGGTAAATTATTTTTCTTATACTGTATTTGTACTTGTATCATAGAATTTGGAGACTTTACAATTGAAAACATGTCAGAGTTAAATCGTTCACCAATACCTGCACAGTGCGTTAACTGAAGTACAGGTATTTGTTATCTACACTCTCTGTCTATCTAGAGCATGCTCATTGATTGGCTCATTTTTCCTGGGGTTTACTTAATGTGATGACAGGGAAAGAGATGACAATAGAAAAGTCATAATCAGATGGTCATACATTGGTTACTTTTTTTCTGGGATTTAATATTGTGACGACAGGGAACCTGTTATTATTTTTGCCTATGATACTAAAGATAAAGAACATCAAAACACTCGACAATCAAATTTATACTCGGGGGTCCTAACCCTCCTCTTGTACCAATCAGATAGACTCATGTTTGGATGCTCTTTCTATTACATAATGTTATTAATAATCAATAATCTGGTATTATTATAGAGTGCACTTGATTTCCTAAAGAAAAAAAAGCTTTAAAGTTGACACATGTCCTTAATCAATTTCCTTAGAAAAGTTGTTAGAAGTGATATAAAAAAATGCCTTTTAAAGTAAAGATTAAACTGCTCATGACATAAAAAAATATTTTATGTGAAATTGTCCAAGCCATACATGAGTGTTACTAATCATGATAGTTTTGTATTGACAGGTCATTACTACAACTATGACTGTAGTACATGTGGTAACCATGACAGCATTATGGCTGACCAGCTAGCTGGTAACTGGTACATGAAGGCATCCGGCATCATTGATAATACGGTAACAACACTTCTATTTTACCTATTTCTGGCATGATTATTCATAGACTGCATATGATAACTATCCTTTTCACATCAACATGACAGTCTGTTAAGGTTTAGCATTTTCATTTCATAATTTAGGTGTTCTTTTGTAACTTCACACACATCATGTGGATCATGGTTGTATTTCATTGAAAGAGACAAATAACTCTAACATGTATTTTGAATGGATTCTTCCCCTTTGCTGCCTTTTATCAGTTCTTCTTTTTAAAAATTGAATAAGTTGCCAGATGAAAATGCAACCCATTGTCCACTTCTGTTTCAAATGATTAATATTGAATTGTGAAATGTTATATTTACTATAGTAAATGAGGCTAGTAATTGAACTGAATGTAGGGTCACATAATTAAACTGGCTTTAAAGTGAAGTAAACGAAATTATCCTTTGCTTAGGTTATTTCACCTTATGTTCAGTCTATCATTTACACACTGTTACCAGATTTTTGTTGTCTTAATTGTCTGCTATTTCTGATATTTTTCAACTTAATAATGAATATTTGGTTACATTGATGTTAAACTAACATCAACAAGACACTTGATTATTTTATAATGATTCTGTGATGTTATAATAAATAAGACAATATTGACTGTGAAAATTATCTCAATTTATGATGTTTTAGGTATTCCCAGAGGATCATGTAAAGACAGCATTGAAAACTGTTTTCAAGAGCAATGTGATGGGCTTTGCGGATGGAAACATGGGAGCTATCAATGGAACACGACCAGATGGTCAGAAGGATATAACTAGCTGTCAGTCAGAGGAATTCTGGACAGGCGTTACATCAGGTCTGGCTGCACAAATGGTTCAAGAGGTACTCAACATATTTTTCTTCCCCAGATTTTGCTCCTCATTGCTGTGGGTTCAAATTAGATCTGGTTATCATTGCTGAAAATGTATCATCATATTATTATGATATCTTGGTTGTATCAGGATATATTATCATGATACTTACATTAAGGCAAAATAGATGTAAATGACAATGCTCAAGTATTTCTATGATTATAAGATGATACCAAAATTCTGTTTTATATCTTGTCGTGGTGACTAGATCTTGACTAGAACAAACTTTAAATCACTAAATGATTATCTACACATCATCTCCTCTGCCTTCTGATATATCATAAAATGATAATAATTCCCAGACTCTGGAACTACAGCAATGTTTAAACAGTTAAGTCAGATTTTAAAAGGAATATATTGCCATGTATTAATACCCCAGATGACATTTATAGTGCCACTGCGACTGGAAAGTTATAATGATAATTTTGGCTAATTGTATCTGCATTTGTTTGTTGAATATATTCTTATTTATGAATACCATTTTCAATCTACTGTCTAGAATATAGGGTTAGAGATTATAGCTCAAACTCAGATCTCAGGTATTTGATTGGTCAGAAACTTGCACTGACTTTACACTGACCAATGAAATTTGTGACTTTTGAGATGGAGCTTTGGTAAATGATATATAATCTGGAGGCCAGTTCAAATGTAAAGATAAGTCAGACAGTACTGATAGAAATGATTTTTGCATTTAAATTCTAATTTCAAGTGATTCATTAAACCTAAATCTATAAATAGCAACACATTTTGTACACCTTATTTGTCAGTGATAAATATGGCATAGACCTTGTATGCAGTTTGTTATGCTACCATAATGTCCTGAGCAAAGCTTATAAAGTCATGTGCCTCATAATCTGTGATTGGTTTGTCTCAGATTTACTTTAAGAATTGTGTGCTTTAATAAATGTCAAATTTTGGATCTGTATTCAGGGCATGTTAGACGAGGCATTTAAGACGGCATGGGGAAATTATAATGTCTGCTGGGAATGGCTTGGATTCATGTTTCAGTCCCCTGAAGCATACATGACAAGTAAACATTTCCGTTCATTGGGCTACATGCGGGCATTGGCTGTGTGGTCGATACAGTGGGCCTTGGAAAAATATCATCCTCATCTGTTTAAAAGTTGATGATCTGTGATCTTTAGATAGATAGATAGTTAACAACAAATAGGTAGAAAATATTTGGTATAGAACATTAACTTTGGATTTATAGGAAAATCATTCATCAGGGATTAACCAAAGATGTATTTCGTCTTTTTAAGTTTTTCAAGAGTTGAATGAATTTTATTTCTTAAAATTATGTTATCCTTTCATCCTTGAAATCCAACAATTGAAAGCTTTAGACTTTGGTAACTTGAAGTCCAAATTTCTTTGATCTTTTGATTTTATAATGATAATATATGTCTTTCTGTATGTTGTGAATTAATTGTTTCACAAATGTAAGACACAGTGTGATCATTTTTATTTTTTTTACTCTTCTTTCTGGCTGTTGGTTTAAATGGACATTTTAATTTTTCTATATAAGGTAACTATATAGCTAGTTAATGGAAGATCTATTGCAAAGCCCAACTTTGCCTAAAATAATGCTCATGTTGGGGCATATATTATCAGCATCTATTTTTATAAATCTGGTAAATCCCCATATTATTGTAACATAGTCACCTAAACTTACTTAAATCCCACCTAAATTATGTAACATTTTTATGGATGATATGGGTTAAGTCAAGTTACAAACTTAAGATATAAATTGTACTGTACTTCTAGCTTGAAAGTTAAAGGCACTTTATGCCTCATAAACAAATAAATTTTAATTTTTTAGAAGAGACAAACTTGAAATTTATAATATTGAAATACAGGTAACTGTTTTAGAGCATGTTAGATGTTTGTTACCTGAAAAAAGTATCTAGTGATGAATATGAAATAATTTGTGATGAAAGTAGCTAAATGTAAATAAAGTGGTATTTTGACTTCCAAAGGTTTTGAGTTATAAAAATAAAAACATACCTGACACATAATAGGTCTTAAATAATATGAACATTTGTTATTGCTATCCTGTATGTTTAGATATTTTAGCATGACTATTTTAAAAGTTGTATAATTTTGCTGTACATCTCTGTGTTGGTGTATGAGTAAAACATATCATAAAAGTTTTACACACATCTTCATTTCTCATTAACCACTGAAGGTACTCGTTTGAAATATTACACATCTTCAGGGTCACGATTGTGGGTCACTGTTTAAGACCCACAACTCTAAACATGGAACTTTACAGACTTATACCTTTCTGAACTGAGAGGGTCTTAACCTCTTACCATGCTAAATATCTTAAAATGACCTAGCCCTTCTTTTATTCTGGACAAAACTGTTAATTATTTTTTTAATCTGGAGAAAATTTTGAAATATATACTGGCTGTATAAAGAACAGTCAAGACCATGATCATACGGCACAGAGGTGCTGGCTAATCTTGGTATATACTTGTCATATGGGTAGATACAGTCGCTGCCAGCATATTTGCAGGAGGCAAGTTAATTTCAAGTTGCAGTAATTAAATTAATCATGATCTCAATTTTTTTTTTTTAGGATTAATAATTTATATTGTCCAATGAAATAATAGAGTTTATAGAAATGAACCATCGGCCAATTACATAGTTTTTTTTTATGAAAAACATGTGAAAATTGTGTCAGTTATTTTTATCTAAGATGCTTCTTTAATGTAAAGAATCGTCTGTTTTTAATTGATAGTTCAGTAATATAACTTAACTACGGAAGTTTAGTGGTTGTGCTATATTCAATCAAAATTATAATATACCTAGCATTATATATATATTTATCTATGCAGTCTATAATGATCTTTAACTATCACTCAAAATGTCAATATTGCTAAGAAACAGCATTTATTAGTAAAGCTCATTATTCAATGCTTTGTCAGAAACACATCATGTACATGTATATAAAGTGTTTTGTTAATCTCTTACTATTGATAGTCAATTACTATGAATTATCTTTCATTTTCAACTACAGTAGTCCTGCCTTTTTATACCTTTATCAATTATTAATGATAAGCTATAGTATTCACAACTACCTTTTTAAATCTTGATATGCATATTATAAATATTTAGGTCATAGAATATTAGACAAAGTTCTAACACAAGCTCTTCTTTAAAGTTTTGAAATTTTGAAAAATTTATGATGTCTAGAACTGATTCAAATGTTGTATATTTGGGTTTTTTTTGTCCCCTTTTTTCTTGCACATACATGTATACTTATTACATTTCTAGCTTGTTATATTTTCATATGATCAAACTCAGTTTGACAACATTTTAGCACAGGTATAGTTAAACATTAGGCATTTTTTTAAAATTCTAATACCTCTTTTGCTAAATTCTGTATAGCATTCTATTTTTGATATTTTGTTCACTTCTAAGGCAATTTTCTTTAATCTTATACTTCTTTTGATATGTTCTAGCATTCTGTAAATTTCTTCATTTCTTTTTTAATGTCAATCATGTATATGTAACCTGTTTTCTCTTCTGACAATGCTTTTAACTTTTTTTATTGTAAATTTGTAATTTTGAGAGGTGATCATTGAGAGAATAGAGTGAATGTTTCACTGGTATTCTTAATATATCTGCAATATTATGTTATATGTATAGTTTAATTTCTTATTATACATATGTATATGTTTATTACTTAATATATGTGATTATACAGGTGTATATGATATGTCATTTTTTGATGGGAGGGCTTTTGTCTGGGAGGGCTTTTGTTCGTTTCCCATATATAATGTTAATAAAATAAATTAGTAATGTGTATTCTTATTATATTTTTGAGACTTTTGAAATGTCTTTAAGAATATACTTTTTTTGACACATTACATTTTTAAATTTTTTGATTGTATATTAAAAGATAAAGGTAAGGAAACATGATCAGGTTTGGTTAAGATTTTCTGTGTTGAATTCTTGAAAGTAAAAAAAAAAAAATTACATGTATTTCCTTTTTGTGTTTGATAATTTTAACACTGATTTAGCAAAGAAATTGTTCAGCTATGCTTTGTGTGTGTTATGTTTTTACTGTAAGAAAAGAATATTGAAAACTTTATCACAATGAAAAAATCAGTTGCATCAAACAAACTTTGCTTAACATTATTTAATTCTTACCATTGGATTATAATTTTGCATTTCTATTTGTTTTGTTTCTTTCTAATTGTTAAACTTTGGCATACATGTATTTGTTGATTTAATGCTTTGATTAACTATTTAAAACAAACTTGGTAAAATATTATTACATGACTTTCTGAGTTATACTATTTTGGCGGATGTTGACCAAAAAAAAACCCAATTCATTAATTTATCAAACTATAATGCACACCAGAATTAAGTGTACTTTTATATTCTATATGCAGTGTACTTTTGATAAGCCAATCACCCGGAAATTGTTCAATTATTATCGTGAAGAAAGGACTTAGTTTATTATTTTCTTTATTTTTGTAAAAAAAAAATAAAGCTGAAATTTGAAAAAAAACCACATTATTTCCATGTTGAAGATTTGATGTACACTCCTCCAAATCCTTAACCTACTGAATTTCTTGATCAGTGTTCTATTTTGGAACTGTCCATTATAAGTTTTTGGGAAACAAAGATGAAGATATTAAGTTTGTCTCCCAGTAGTGAAGATCAGACTGAATGATGCACGAAAGCTGGAAAGTCTCTGTATAACCTTTATATTGTTGATATGACTAAAAATCCAACAAAAACTACAAAACATGGACATCATCTTAGCATGTGATAAATGTATTAGAAATGATCTGTTGGGTAGTACTTTTCAACATGGGTTAACTTAGATTTGGTCATATGCAATAGATGACAAGTAGAGCTTAAAAGAAGAAACAAAAAATCAGTTTTGACTTGAGAAATATTAACTGCAAATTCTTTGGTAGATTCTTGGATTAGGGATACAGGTGCTGTGTTGTTGATCATGATGAAATTATTGAACAAGAAATATATGTTACCATATAAACTAGGAGAGAATTTCAGGGTCTAGTGCAAGACTAGCTGTTTTATAAATAAAGCTTTGAATTAAAAATAGCTATAAAAATAACAGTTATTTTCTGATTTTTGTTTAGTTAGTTTAGTTGATTTTTTTTTTACAATGTGTTCATCAATTTAAATCAAAACAGTCACATTTTAAAGTATTGGTATCTGTATATGGCATTCCTTTATTTATTTTTTTCTTTATTTTTTGTTTCGTAGTTCTAATAAAGTATAGGTTTTATGTTTGTAAAGTGTTCTTTGTGTTTTTGTTGTTTTTTTATTAAGTTGAATAAGACATATTTTATTAATATATAAATTAAAATGCATTTAATCAAAGATAGTAAAGTTACTTTTATATAATCATTTATAAAGCACTAGAGATGCATCCCCCCAGATTTGCCAAAATATTTTAAGAAAATCAAACTTGAGAAAAATGTACTGAATTTTTTTTTAAAAAAAGGACTGAAGATTCAAATTATAATTTACACACTATATGCAATTGATGGCTGATTTTGCAGTATTAATCTCCGTATTTCTACTGCATGACTAATACAATAAGGGCTGTTTTTTGCATATTTTGACATCTTGTTGGTAAATTAACACAGATTTTAAGTGCCTTTTTGCAATGTGTAAATAACTTTCTCAATTCACTTCACAATATTTTACTTTCAATACTTTTTCAATTTTTTTTTGAAAATTCAAGTGAATCTTGAGGCGTGCTGCTTAAGGATGGCACTTAGATGATAAATTTTCTTAGCTAAAACAAATTAAATCTATATACCTATAGGCTATTCTAAGGTTTTTTTACTACAATTAAAATGTGAAGAGGTCAGTTACTTACTGAAATGACTTTTATTTTAATGTTTTTATGGTCTTTCCCATGAACAACCAGGAATAAATTTGTTATCATTGTAAATGGTATACATTTTTTGGAACTGGGATTCAAAGTTGGCGTCAGTTTGACGCCTTTACATCATCTTTATTATTCATCAACTGACAAAGCTACAAAAACATGTGATAAAAGTGAAACATGTGTTGACAGATTGCATTTCTTTTTGAATCTCTTCATCATCGGGCCTGGGGTTACAAATTCACATAGTTTTTTCTAGATCTTATATGAATAATTAACACATGTTGTCACCTTAGTGCAGAAATGGGTTAAGTTGTTCTAAATTTAATAAGAGTTAACCAGTTATTGCACTAAGGTGACGATGTGTGACCTGTAATATTGAGTCTGTTTTAGGAAAGTTTGGTGTTTCTTTCGAGGATATCAACCCCTTATATGATTATATACTTGTATGTAGGATAGATTGAAGCACCAATAAAACATCTTATCATACTTGCCAAACATTATTATTATATACCTTTTACTTGGGTTATAATTATTTTATTATATATTTCATGTAAATTCCTATCTTTCATTTTGTTTTTTCTTACTTGACTGTATAGACTATAGATAAGGTTTATATGCATGATGGTTTGAAGAAATTTTTGTCTCACTTACCACACGCTTAATACTGCATACTAATTTTACACCACAGATTTCATTTTCATACAAACCCCCCACCCGATCAAGAGAAAAAGAAAATAGATAAATTTATATACATACTGGAACTTTGATTTACTTTATCTTGTTTTGTTACCATAATGGTGCTTTTGTCTTTGCTTTGATACATATACACTGTTCTGATATGATTTGCACTGTTCAGTTTTCAGTTCTCTTATATATTTTGTTGTTGTTTTCTTTCTGTTTTTTTTTCTATTTTGCATTTGTATTGTTATTATTATTATTATTATATGTATTAACTATTTCATCACTGTGATAAAGAAAGACCCTTAAAGGGATGTTGAACAAAACCATTCCATGATAGACCTGGGAAATTATGTGTTCTTTTTTAATTTTTTTTTTGCTCCATGTTTAAATCATTTAAATGGCAAAACTGCATTTACTTATTATAAGTTTTCTGATTAAAATCCAGTCATTTTTTCACCAGGAGAGATACAACAGTATGGATCAGTTTTTACAATATTCCACACTTTGTATGCCACTCTTAACTTATCCTCAGTCATTATGTCCTTAAAGTATGTTGACATTTTATTCATACTACATAATAATTCCTTTAACAGAAGGCATATGATAAAAAGAAAAATTACAAGAGTGTGCAGTTATGGTGGATAATAATACTCTTGTTGATTGTAAAATATTGTATTCACAACTATTTTGTTTTTGGGAATCCAAAGTACACGATCAGTGATAGCGATTCAAACCATCAAAATAGGTTAAACCAATGTTAATAGTTATAGAAAGAATACAGTTTTTTTATTGAAATAATCTTTTTAATTGTCCTCATGATAAAGCTTGCCATGTTTGAAAATTCTTTTTTAAATTCATGTTATGCTTTGACCTGCTTATTTAAAAAGATGTATTATTCAGATATCATTTATAAACATATCAATATTATATAAATTATGCATGATTAATAATAATATAAGTGATGTACACTTTCTTTTATGATGTTTACTGCTTGACCATACTCTATAACTCTAGGCTACTTGGCCAGACTCTATAACTGTTGACTGTTTGACCTCACTCTATAACTGTTCACAGCTTGACCAAATTCTAAAACTGTATATAACTGTATGCTACTTGGCCAGACTATAACTGTTGACTACTTGGTCAGACTATAACTGTATGCTACTTGGCCAGACTATAACTGTTGACTACTTGGTCAAACTCTATAACTGTAGGATGCTTGCCCAGACTCTTTAACTGTTGTCAAGTTAACCAGACTCTATAAGTGTTGACTGCTTGGCCAGACTCTTACTGTTGGCTGCTTGGCCAGACTCTATCACTGTTGACTGCATAGCCAGACTATATAACCGTTGGCTAGACTCTATAACTGTTAACTGCTTCGCCAGACTCTATAACTGTAGGTTACTTGGCAAGACTATAACTGTTGGCTGCTTTGCCAGACTCTATAACTGTTGACTGCTTGACCAGACTATAACTGTTGGCTGCTTGACCAGACTCTATAAATGTTCAAAACTTGGCTTTATTTACTTTAATTCTTCACTATTAGCACAGACATGCACGTTTTCCTTCTCGTTTTATAACAAAATATTTTATATGGTATGCAATAAACTTATATATTTGAAAATTGGTCTCTGTTTTTACTTTCACTATAATTATCCAGTTTATGTGTGAGGGGTTGCCTTTAAGGGTTGAAACTTCAGAATTGCAGCCACCTTTTATCTCTGCGTAATCTTAAGAGGCCAATAAATGGGTTAGAATAAAGTTTTAACGGTCAACGGTTATTGCTTTAAGTTTCATCTTTCCAGTTTCGGCACCTTATGACCTAAATTATGTTGGTCCGCCGTATAACAAAATAAACACATTCTGGTAAATCAGTGATTATTATACTATACTTTGCAACAAAGTAACTGTTTATACAACAAAGTAAGTGTATATACATCAAAGCAAGTGTATATAGAAAATTGGTAAATATATAGGTCATTGAACCATTGATAAATCATTTTTAGTCATTATAAATTGTAATGAGAAATATAAGACGGCCTTTTAAGACTGTTAATAATTATTTATGTGATAGCCTTCAGTGACTCGGTTCTTTTCTGTATTTTAACCAGACTTTCACAGAATGATTGCACGTAAAGTTGGGATTTTTCAATCTTTTGCCAAATGTGTTTCCACATTGGAGTTATTTGCATGGACAGGTTGATTAAATGCAAAACTTTTTTTATTTATTATTTGAAACATCACAATGCACAAATTTATCATAAAAAAACATATACCGACTGTGAAACGGGCGTTCAGGGTTCGATTCCCAGACGGCGCAGGATCGATCCTGAAATACTTTCTACGGGGTCATTTGCACTGTATGTACAGAAATTATCAGTTCCTTGCGAAAGTGAAAGCAAATGGTACTGGTAAACTGCTTGACAGCCTGCTCAAGAACGAGCTCTGGTAAATACTATGTGGTTTACTGCCGAGATTCGGAGTGAAAACTACCAACAACACCACCACACACGTGGGCTACTATTATAGTGAAATTCTTGCCAGAGAGATGTATAGATGGACGTTGGTGGGTATTTGCTATAAAGACAGCGATTGGTTTGTTCACAAGACAGTGACTTTAACCCTTAAAGGGCAATTACATTTTATGTTGTTTCAGTGGTTCATTATCATCTCCGAGTAACGTGATTAATACATATTAATAAGTAATACAATTCCTGTACGCTGACTGAAATGAACAATAATTTGAAACGCATTAGTTTTGCAATGTTTATAATATATGTACGTTTTGATATAATTACCTCATATAACAGTACACAAAATCGCGTGATTTTGTTTATTTAATTTTTTTTATATTTCTGGCCTACACATTGTACAACATGTGTTATTTGATTGAAGTATATGCAGTTTCCTTGAAAGTGTATATCTTACATTTTGCTATCCCTTACCTGAAACATAAGTTATTAACTTAATTGTGCATCACAATTGATTCACTATTCAATATCAATAGTTTATTTTTTATAAAAGTTCACAAAATTTGCAGCCCTTTTCTTTATACATATATATAATCATCCTAATATGAACTGACATAGCAAACTGAAAAACATGAAAACAAAAATGATAATTTTCTGAACATTTTGGCTGTATATGTACATGACTATGATAGATTGCAATGATACTATGCAGTTTATTGGTAAAATTTGGCAGATAGGTGCAAGAAGAAAATATATGATTGAAACTTTACGTCCACCTCTTTTTGTCATTCCTTAAATCATGTCTTTGTTTTCATATTTTCTTTAAGAAATAACAAAACAGGAGACCATCTTCATGCAAATATCTCATCACAAAAGTTTTTGACATTTAAGAAATGCTACTTTTTGTGTCGCCTTGAAAAGGTGACATATAGGTGTTACTTTTGTCGGCGGCGTCTGTGTCGGCGTCGTTGTCGGCGTCGTTGTCGGCGTCGTC
Source organism: Ruditapes philippinarum (assembly GCF_026571515.1). Taxonomy (NCBI): domain Eukaryota; kingdom Metazoa; phylum Mollusca; class Bivalvia; order Venerida; family Veneridae; genus Ruditapes; species Ruditapes philippinarum. Next base: position 93,221 of record NW_026864465.1, on the reverse strand, counting down.
GTCGGCGTCCCCTAAAGCTTGTCCGGAGCATAACTCAGTCACTATAAGTCTGATTGACTTCAAACTTGGTATGGATGCTTCTTTCAATAACCCGAAGTGCAGTGCACAAGGACCGGTACTCTGCAGTTCTTATTTTTTGAGTTATTGCCCTTTGTTAATTTTCATACTTTAATTTTGTCCGGGCCATTTCTCTAAAACTAAAAAAGCTATGGACTTGAAACTTCATAGGATGATAGATCTCATTAAGAAGAAGTGCAGTGCACAAGAACCGGTACTCTGCACTTCCTAATTTTTGAGTTATTGCCCTTTGTTAATTTTCATACTTTATTTTTGTCCGGGCCATTTCTCCTAATGTATAAAAGCCATGGACTTGAAACTTCATAGGATAATAGGTCTCATTAAGAAGAAGTGCAGTGCACAAGAACAGGTACTCTGCATTTCTTATTTTTTGAGTTATTGCCCTTTGTTTATTTTCATACTTTAATTTTGTCCGGGCCATTTCTCCTTAAGTATAAAAGCTATGGACTTGAAACTTCATAGGATGATAGAGCTCATTAAGAAAAAGTGCAGTGCACAAGAATCGGTACTCTGCATTTCTTAATTTTTGAGTTATGGCCCTTTGTTGATTTTCATACTTAATTTTTGTCCAGGCCATTTCTCCGAAAGTATAAAAGTTATATGGACTTGAACTTCATAGGATGATAGATCTCATTAAGAAAAAGTGCAGTGCATAAGAACTGATACTCTGCATTTCTTATTTTTTGAGTTATTGCCCTTTGTTGATTTTCTTACTTTATTTTTGTCCTGGTCATTTCTCCTCAAGTATGAAAGCTATGGACTTGAAACATCATAGAATGATAGATCTTATTGATAAGAAATGCAGTGCACAGATATGCTGCTCTGCACTTATTATTTTTTTAGTTATTGCCCTTTGTTATTTTTCATATTTCATTTTTGTCCTGGCCATTTCTCCTAAACTACATTGTTCACAAGGCGACACATCCGACTCGCGGAGTTCTAGTTTAAATTAAGTTATTAAAAAAATTTATACACCTGAAATTAAACGGGTTATTCTTTCACCCATGCACCCACCCATACATTCATTCATGCTGTTTTTAATAAAACTAGTTAAGAGGAACTTTATAGACTCGAGCTAAAAACTATTTCACTGACAATCTACTCACCACTTGTCCACCTGGCCGTAATAATGTAAGAGTATATGTATTAAAGTAACGAAATGATAAAAAATAAACAAAACAATAAATAAAGTAAAAACTCCCACTCATGCCAGTGTTGTCAAACAATAATGCATGCGCATGCAGATAATAAACAAAAAGTGATAATAATCAACTGCAGTCCATGGCAAAACTGTACAATTTAACAGGCAAAAGATGAGTAATTTGTTAAAAAAAAGTAATGATAATCGACATCTGTTTGCTGGTTATGTCAGAGCAAAACAGCGAAAGTACATATCCTATAGAGAGTTTAAATCACTACATGTATGATTAATCATCATATTGTATAATACAATAAATATAAACAAATATGTGATTAAAAAACTTGTTAATGTGTATGAGATCTAAAGTACGAAGTATGAGGCAGTAATTTAGAGGAGTGACACGTGAAGTATGTGGCGTGCGATATATCTTCTGATGCGAGGGAGACAAGAAGTATACGGGAGACATGTCTTATAAGAAGTATACGGGAGAAAAGAAGTATACGGGAGACATAAGAAGTATACGGGAAACACAAGAAGTATACGGGACACATAAGAAGTATGACGGTGTGACTGAAAGTATGACAGATAAGGCAAGAAGAATTAGGAATTAGAAGAAACGAGAGAAAATGAAGTATGAAAGGTAAAAAAATGTGTATGAGGGAAGAAGCAAGAAAACCAAAAAGTATTAGGGTTTGAAAGGGCTAGTATTAAAGTAACATAGGTGAAAGGATTAGTGCGACAAGAAAGCAAGGGGTATAAGGGTTAAAATAAGATATATGGTTGAAAAGATCAGAGGCATGAGGGGTGAAATTAGTTTTACTCGAGGATCAGAAGTAAGTAGGATGATATAAAAAGTGTGAGATGGGAGGCAAGAAGTATGAGAATGATACGAGGCATATTCAGAGGTGCGACAAGATGTATGAGGGCCAAGACAAAAAAAAATGAGTTAAAGGACCAGACATATGAGGAGTAAACAAAAGTATGAGGAGTAAACAAAAAGTATGAGAGATGAGACCAAATAAATGCAAGAACCAGACATATGAGGGGTAAACAAGATGTATAAGGGGTAAGACAAGAGGTATGGGGGATGAGACAAAATAATGAGTAAAATTACAAAACTATATATGAGGAGTAACACAAAATTATGGGGGATAAGACAAGAGGTATGAGGGGATAAGACAAGAGGTATGGGGGATGAGACAAGAGGTATGGGGGATAAGACAAGAGGTATGGGGGATAAGACAAGAGGTATGGGAGATAAGACAAGAGGTATGGGGGATAAAGACAAGAGGTATGGGGAATAAGACAAGAGGTATGGGGGATAAGACAAGAGGTATGGGGGATAAGACAAGAGGTATGGGGGATAAGACAAGAGGTATCGGGGATGAGACAAGAGGTATGGGGGATGAGACAAGAGGTATGGGGGATAAGACAAGAGGTATGGGGGATAAGACAAGAGGTATGGGGGATAAGACAAGAGGTATGGGGGATGAGACAAGAGGTATGGGGAATAAGACAAGAGGTATGGGGGATAAGACAAGAGGTATGGGGGATGAGACAAGAGGTATGGGGGATGAGACAAAAAAAGAATGAAAGAACCAGACCTAAGAGGGAAAAACAAAAACCATGAGGGATGAGACCAAGATTAATGTACAAGAACCAGACCTATGAGGGGTAAACAAAATGTATGAGGGGTAAGACAAGAAGATTGAGGGACGAGGCAAAAGCAATGAGAGTGTGAGACTAGAAATTTCAGGGATGAGACCAGAAATATAATGGGTTAGAAAGAAATAAACATAAATGAGCCGTGTCATGACAAAACCAACATAATGGGTTTGCGACCAGCATGGATCCAGACCAGCCTGCGCATCCGCGCAGACTGATCAGGATCCATGCTGTTCGCTATCAGTTTCTCTACTTGCTATAGGGTTTGTAAGCGAACAGCATAGATCCTGATCAGACTGCGCGGATGCGCAGGCTGGTCTGGATCCATGCTGGTCGCAAACGCACTATGTTGGTTTTGTCGTGACGCGGCTCAAATGACGATCAATAATTTTCAATCAAATAGCCATCTCCATAAATTATCATTTGTGTATATTTTTTTTAAATTACTTATCGATTCTTATCAGCGAACACATACCCCAGTGCCCTGTATTTGTTGTGGGATACGTTATAAATAACAAAAGTTCAATGCAACAGTACGCAACATTACAGTGTATTATTGTAAATGTAAGGTAATGAATAAATGTCCTTTTGATATAATTAATCACATGCAGACCTCGTGCTCGCAGCATGCAACGGATTTATGCTACTTTTTATGAAAATTGAGTGACTGAAATAAAATGATTTAAGCTTAACTAAAGCGACAACAAATACATTCATTACAGAAAATGTTGCAAAGTATGCAAAAGAAGCCCTTACTTAGAAGGTTAAAACCTGTTATACAGGAAGCTCCAATCAAAATAAGCTTTATCATATTAAACATTATTAAATGACATCTTGCATGCAAAATTTCACGTGAAATACAAAAGTGAAAACAAATATAAACCAACATCAATATTCTAGAATATTTAAGGATTTGGCGGCCATCTTTGACGCCATTTTGGATTTCTAAGCTTCGCACCAGATTTGAGCCAAAAAATATTCATAATTCCGGAAATTACAAACCGAGACGAGCAATTTGGTATGTAAACTTGCTATTGGCTGACATAGACCACTTTGATGTCATTTTGCCCTATGAATTACATTATTATTCAGAATTGATAATACCGAATTAGTGTTACAGTTAGACAATTGTTAGAGTTGTCTACAATATCAGATAATTTCAAGTTTTCACCCTACAAAACATATGAGCCGTGCCATGACAAAACCAACGTAACGCGTGTGCGACCAGCATGGATCCAGACCATGCGCGCTGTCTGATCAGGATCCATACTGTTCGCTTACAAACCCTATAACAAGTAGAGAAACTGATAGCGAACAGCATGGATCCTGACCAGTCGCAAACGCACTATGTTGGTTATGTCATGACGCGGCTCATATTTACATTCATGATAAGGTATATGTGCAACAATTGTAGCTCTTTTGCTGTCTTATGAAATCATGTATAATTGAGCCCAGCTTGTGCCAATTTAAGAGATATGGTGAAATCAAAGTAGTGATACAGAAAAATTCATGTATTTGTTTTGGATTTGTGAGTCCGTCAGACGGTCTGTGTTCACTTTCAGAAGGGCCATTCAATACTGAGTCCAGCCTTATTGGATTTGCTTAATTCTACAGTATGCGCAAGTAGATTTTGTGTGTGTGTGTGTTTTGAAATCGATCTCGGCACCGCGATTCAATGAGGCACTTTGATTTTCTGTTATATCAGTAAAAGTTAAATGGCTTCATTATCATCTCTGAACAATATGATAAATACAATCTTATTAGTAAGTTATACAATTACAGTACGCTGACTGAAAAACAATATAATTTAGAACCCATGAAATTGCGATGGTAACAATATGTAGGCCTTCATTAAATGACCTTAAATAACAGTGCACTTCAGATTCATCGCGTGATTTTATTTTTTCATATTTCTGACCGACACACTGTGTAGCATGTGTTTAATACCTGGAAGTGCAAACATTTTCCCAGTAAAGTTCATAGCTTTATGTACTTTATAAATAATGTATTAATTGAGTTATGTATCTGTATGAATATCAATATAGTTTATTTGTTATAAATTTCACAAAACGTGCACTTCTATTCTTTGTACATAAACATCTAAATAAGAACTGGCAGATCAGACGGAAAAACCTTAATCGCAACTTTTCGATATGGACCTCGTGCTTAAGTGATAAGGACATGCCTATGTTAGACTCAAATACCGTATCCGTTCTCTGTATTCATTATATTATGTTCGAGGTCCTTATCATAAGTCTGACGGAAAAGATCGAACAATTTTAATTGCCCGGGGGCGGTAGGATCGTAGGTTTTCCATATATGTATATAGCAAAAAATTTAAGAATCTTCTTCTCTGAATTGACAAAGGCTAGTGGTTAGATATTTGGCATGAAACAATAATCCAGAACCCCTGGGTCACAATTGGCCTCGTCGCGGGGCTCATTGACTTTCTCATGTGCATAAGTAGGTCACATTTCCAGAAAAGGAGTTTTGAAACAGCAAAATCAAAAAAAATATTCTTGTCGTTCGAAGATACAAGGCACAGAGCTTTGGTATTTTGGTATATAATGATTATCACTACTAAATAATTCTACATCTAGAATTATAAAATACTTGAACTGTAATAATTTACAATAACTAACTAAAGAAAGACCTCTGAGTCTCACCCAGGCCAGTATTGTCATACAACAATGTGTAGGTAGATATTATATAAAATGTAACTGTACAGTTTTACAGGCAAAGGATGAGTAATTTGTTGAAAAAAGTAATAATGATCGACATCTGTTACTGATTACGTCAGATCGAAACAGTACATATCCTATAGAGAGTTTAAATCACTACATATATGATTAGATATCATTATCATACAAATCAATAAATTTAAAAACTTGACAATGTATATGAAATCTAAGGACTGTAATTTAGACTAGTTGTACATGATGTTTATGACAAAAAAAGATCTTCTGAGCATGAAAAACGGGGAGAAAAAACTGAAGAATTACTGATGAGGCAAAAAAGGTAGAGAACTATGAGGTGAGATAAGAAGTATGCAGGTATAAAAGACTAGAAATATGAGGGTGAGATAAGAAATATGATTGTAAAGACTAGAAATATGAGGGGGGTGGGGGTATAAAAAATATGGATGAAAAGACTAGAAATATGAGGGTGAGATAAAAAAAATGGCTGAAAAGACTAGAAATATGAGGGGTTAGATAAGAGGAACGAGGAATAAGGCAAGATGTATGAGGGGTCAGGGAAGAAGTGAGAGGATTGAGGCAGAAAGGAGATAAGAAGTATGAGTTATTGAGGCAAGAAATGTAGTGGTTGAAACAAGAAATATATGTGAAGACATCAGAGGTATTAGGGGTGAGGTAAAAGTTGTAAGTGTGGAGATAAGTGATATGAGACTGATACAAGACATATAAGGGGTGCGACAAGATTTTTCAAATGAAAGCAAACCAGAATTAGGAGAGGTAACGCAAGGATTATGAGAGGAAAATAAGAAGTATATGGGATGAGGCAAGAAAAGATTGAAATGAGTTTGACGCAGGAAATTTTAGAGTTGAGAGCAGAAATAAAAGTTGTGAGAAAGCAATTTGAGGGATTAGAGTAGAAATATGAGAAGAGAGACCATTAATTTGCGGGTTGAGACAAGGAGAGAAAAAGGTAGAGAGAAGCAGTGCGAGAGTTGAAACAAGAAGTCTAAGGGGTGAATAGCTATTATTGCATATTTTGACATCATTTTGGTATTTTACGTGCAATTTAAGTGGCGTTTGAAATGTTTAAGTTACTTTTTCTATTTACTTAACAATATTTTACTTTTAAATCCATTTTCAAAATTTTCGTAAAAATAATCATGAATCTGGAGGCATTCTGCTTCAAAAAGTAATCAGAATACAGTGTGATCCTGTCGACAGGCGGGCCTTTAAGTACTTTTATGTAAATGAGATTCGGTCATTTTTGAGTTTACTCTTGTAGTACACGTGTGTCTCCCTTCTCGGTTCACGGATTATATTGTGATTTCAACTTACATAAACACGTTAAAGAATCAGGTGCGCAACACAATATTAAATTGCTCTTGCCTGACAAATGAACTTTTCTGTGTCTCCAGTGTACTTCTATGCCAGGTAACAGGTTTAAGGGTCAGGCATAATAAACGTGAGGCGGGGTTAAGGATAGGCCTAGTGAGCTTTAAACAAGTTATAATCAATATTTTTGCATCAGAATTATCTTTATAAGCAATTGCAACACAGATGATTAATCATTACATCTACAACTTCTGTAGGATTCAATTGTTGACATGGCAGGAAAACTATTTCTTTCGAAAGCGGTGAGTTATAATTGTAATATTTATTGCAATTTTTCTTATCAATATTAGATTTCTAAAAAACATTTTTTTAAAATATCACCTGTGTTGCAAACAAAAAGTTTTCACATATTAGGAACTGTACCACGATATATGGAATTCTTCTGATAATATGTATCGTGTTTTATTGTGATGGCTGTTACGTGTTTTATTCTGATAGTTGTTACGAGTTTTATTCTAATAGTTGTTACGAGCTTTATTCTAATAGTTGTTACGAGTTTTATTCTGGTAGTTGTTACATGTTTTATTCTGATAGTTGTTACGTGTTTTATTCTGATAGTTGTTACGTGTTTTATTCTGATAGTTGTTACGTGTTTTATTCTGATAGTTGTTACGAGTTTTATTCTGATAGTTGTTACGTGTTTTATTCTGATAGTTGTTACGTGTTTTATTCTGATAGTTGTTACGTGTTTTATTCTGATAGTTGTTACGTGTTTTATTCTGATAGTTGTTACGAGTTTTATTCTGATAGTTGTTAAGTGTTTTATTTTAAAAGTTGTTACTTGTTTTATTCTGATAGTTGTTACGTGTTTTATTCGGGTATCTGTTACGCGTTTTATTCTTGTAGCTGTTACGTGTTTTATTCTGATAGTTGTTACTTGGTTTATTCTGATAGTTGTTACTTGTTTTATTTTGATAGTTGTTACGTGTTTTATTCTGATAGTTGTTACTTGTTTTATTTTGATAGTTGTTACTTGTTTTATTTTGATAGTTGTTACTTGTTTTATTTTGATAGTTGTTACGTGTTTTATTCTGATAGTTGTTACATGTTTTATTCTGGTAGCTGTTACGTGTTTTATTCTGATAGTTGTTAAGTGTTTTATTTTAAAAGTTTTTACTTGTTTTATTTTGATAGTTGTTAGGTGTTTTATTCGGGTATCTGTTACGCGTTTTATTCTGGTAGCTGTTGCGTGTTTTATTCTGGTAGCTGTTGCGTGTTTTATTCTGGTAGCTGTTGCGTGTTTTATTCTGGTAGCTGTTGCGTGTTTTATTCTGATAGTTGTTAAGTGTTTTATTTTAAAAGTTTTTACTTGTTTTATTTTGATAGTTGTTACGTGTTTTATTCGGGTATCTGTTACGCGTTTTATTCTGGTAGTTGTTACGTGTTTTATTCTGATAGTTGTTACTTGTTTTATTTTGATAGTTGTTACGTGTTTTATTCTGATAGCTGTTACGCGTTTTATTCTGGTAGTTGTTACTTGTTTTATTTTGATAGTTGTTAAGTGTTTTATTCGGGTATCTGTTACGCGTTTTATTCTGGTAGCTGTTGCGTGTTTTATTCTGATAGTTGTTACTTGTTTTATTTTGATAGTTGTTACGTGTTTTATTCTGATAGTTGTTACGAGTTTTATTCTGGTAGCTATTACGAGTTTTGTTCTGATAGTTGTTACGAGTTTTATTCTGATAGTTGTTAAGTGTTTTATTCTGATAGTTGTTACGTGTTTTTTTCTGATAGCAATTACGTGTTTTTTTTCTGATGGCTGTTACGTGTTTTATTCTGATAGTTGTTACGTGTATTATTCGGGTATCTGTTACGTATTTTATTCTGATAGTTGTTACGTGTTTTATCCTGGTAGCTGTTACGTATTTTATTCTGATAGTTGTTACGTGTTTTATCCTGGTAGCTGTTACGTGTTTTATTCTGATAGTTGTTACGTGATTTATTCGGGTATCTGTTACGTGCTTTCTTCTGATAGTTGTTACTTGTTTTTTCCTGGTATCTGTTAGGTGTTTTCTTCTGATAGATGTTACGTGTTTTATTCTGCTAGTTGTTACGATGTTCATTAAAAGAATTCTACAAGTTATTCTGATTATGTTTTACCAGAAGAGAAAACAGAAAAATAATGCTAGTTTATCTTTGATATATCTGTAAAGTCACATATCACGATAATCTCAGAATTCTTTTGTGTTCTGCCTTGTGTAGAAGCAAAGCTGGTCTTTAAAATAGCATCTCTGTTTAATACCAAACTTATTCTACCAATGTGACCAGTGCAGATCAATATCAGACGACGCATTTGTGCCGTAAGATCATGGTCTGCACTATTCGCTGTCATGAAATTGATGAATGGTTTTGTCCAGACTGATGGATGGACGGGTCCATTTAAGATATTTTAGCGTGGTGAGATTTTAAGTGTCCAACATATGGACTAGCCTGTGTTAAAATTATGGTATCTGATAACCCCTTTTTTACCTTTAAATGTTGTAGCTAGGTATTGAAGAATTTTGTTTGTTTCAGATTATGTTGATTCTGGTTTCTGCTTCGGCAAGAGCGGCTACAAATTGCTTGAAGAATGCTGAAGATGTATGAATTTATATTGATGTATTTTGAGTAACTTATAAAAAAACAAAACAAAAAAACTCACACTTATTCTTTAGTTAATCATTTCGTATTTGTATGTCATCACAGTTTCACACCGTTTGAAATGAATAGCATTTATGTGATACAATTTCATGCGTCCTAAATAAGAAACACACATCCTATCTAATTGATGTTTTTATAAATTCAACGATTGAAACATAGCCGTATTAATATCTTTAATCTCATTATCATGATCTTTTGTAAATAAAGATTAATTATTTATTTCATTGTTTATACAGGCATGACCTGCAGGTCAATTTTGTGCTGCTCCAGGCAATTCTCAAAGCCCAAGTCAGCCTAAATGCTACGATTGTAAGTCTAAATATGTTTATTATCATTTCTTTTTCTCTTTTTAACTTATATGTTTTCTTATCTTTTATTCGTCTGGAAGAAATAAAAAATAACATTCATAATGAGATACCTTAATATTTCTCCAAAGTTAATTCTGAGTTGAATACAGTAATTGTTCTTTGTTGAAATTAAGTTTAGGCAAAGATATCAAAGATATTTTTCTCATCTTTGAATATTAATCTAGAATTTGTTGCCGTAAAAGTATTTTGCTTTTATCTAATACACCTAAGTGTCAATCCTTTGTTCCATTTGTAAAGATAGTATGAAGGTGATTTTAGGTTGATTAATTTTTTAATAATCAACTGTACTCGTATTATTAATAACTGACGTTTTTATATTTCTAGGTTCGTGCAGTATCGTACCGGATCAATGTAGGTTAGCAGCAAAGAACGTAGTGACATGTGACTGTACTGGGTCGGGATATACAGGGGATTACTGTACCGTTGGTAAGTCAATGCATGTTTATATGCCTGTCTGTCATTATGTTTCAATTAATATACTATTTCACAATCACTTTCGCGTCCCGTTTCTGGAACCACTAAATAGGTGTCATATGAAGAAACATAGTCGTGACCCGATTGGGGCTCGAAAACATGATCACTGAGTTGAGAGGCAGACACCTTAACCACAAGGCCCCCGCTCCGTGAGCCATTTGATAAGTTTCACGTTGTCATTGATACGTCGTGTTGACTTGAAGAGATTAAATTGAAAATGCGATAATCTGAAAACAAAGAGGGAGAAGTTCAACATAATGCAAAAAAGGATATGGTTCTTGAAAAACAAATGTATTAAATGTATATCCTTAATGTGAAGTTGGCTTGTGTAATACTTCTTTTGTTTGCTTCAATGTGAAAAATTACAAGGGCAACAAATTCATCATTATATATGTGAGAATTATGATTCATATGTCTTTTATCAATTTAGGTCGTTTTAGGGAAACACAAATGTACTTGCTTCTAGTTTTAGTTATGCCCTATACAAGTATTAGTGTAAAAATAACAAAGGGGAAAAACTCTATAAATCACATAATAAGAAGTCATTGTTCTAGTACTTTGCGGTTTTCCTCAATGATCCATATTCCTCTGTCTATTATTAATGTGAGGAAATTGAGGTTTATGAGACACTGTGAATAAATGGATCGTCCTTTTTTGTATGTACCATAGATGTAGACGAATGTGCCAGTTCTTCTTCGAATAATTGTGATGAGAACGCTCAGTGCACAAATACCAACGGAAGCTTCACGTGTGCATGTAACACGGGATATACCGGCGATGGTGTATCATGCACGGGTGAGTAATTATTCATATTACAAGCTTTCATGGGTGTATACAAATCTGGGAAAAGGGATATCCCTTGTAAGAATTAAAAACAAGAAATTTATAGGACATTTCATAATCGGTTTGATAAGTACATTCATGGGCGAAAATGTGAAAACGTGCAACATCTCTCACGCCTCTTACACCTACTGAAACAGTATTGAATCTTAAACACTCAATTTGCTTGAAACAATAATCTCTAAAATATTTTATACCCCATGTATTGTTTCTTTACAGACTTAGAATAATAATTATTACTTGGTATTACCTCCTAAAACTGGAAGAAATCAATCTTAATTTTAGAATATAATGTTATAGATTTGTTCTTCACACTGTCAAGTTTTATTTTAGATGACAGAGTAAACTATTTCAAATATCTGCAGACTATACTGAAATCATATTTAATACCTTTGCAGATATTGACGAATGCGATAACACTCCATGTGACAGCAACGCGACATGCGAGAACACCGCTGGAAGTTTCACCTGTACGTGCAACACGGGGTACACTGGTAACGGATTGCCCGGCAACTGTGGCAGTAAGGAATATTATATACTAGTTCCTCCTTTTGTCATTGTTGTTTTCCTTACAGAAAATCTATAGCATTTATTTTTAGATTTAAACTTAACTGAGTCTTCACAATTACAGTTTGAATAGTGATTGCTATCAAAGCCAATGTCACGGAGTTAGTTTAAACATATTTTTTAGAGTTCATCAACATAGATTAGACCAGCTAGCAATTGTCTTTTAAATTAGGGATATCTTTTTTTCATAGTTATGTCGTGGTACAAAGTTATTTTATATTTATTTTTTACAGATATTGACGAATGCGTAACACTTGAGACAGCCTGTGCTGAAGGATACGGTTGCGAGGATAAAATACCAGGGTATTGTTGTAAACCTACACCTCCTTAAACCCAATATTACGCTCCGGAAAAACAGTTCAACAAACCGAATAATCGAATGATATATATTATCTGATAATGGACATGAAACCTGCCTCTTTCTTTTCCTCTCTCTCTCTCTCTCTCTCTCTCTCTCTCTCTCTCTCTCTCTCTCTCTTTATTACATGTATCTTTATGGCTGTAAATTATTAAAATGCTCGTTTTCAAGGAATTTTAATTTTAATATGGACATAATGTTATATGTATTACTGATGTCGACATGTCTTTCTCTCTCTCCTTTCCTTTCTCAGCATCAAAACAAAAATAAAGTTCAAATAAAAAAACATGGAGTTCATTATGTTATTATTGTAAAGACGTGGTGTCCGACCATCTTAAATGACCACTACTACGGAATGGTCAGCTGGAATATTAAATGTTGACATCTTAATCAAGTCACTGTCAGATATATACGTAAATTTGAGACGACTCTTTGTTCCCAACATGAGATAATCTCTGTATGAACACTAGAGTCTTTGGTAATAAAATTTATGTCAATGAGATTGTCAACATTTTGTTGCATTTCGCAATAATTTATTTTATATCGTCCAGATGTATGCTTGCCTAAAATTGTCAATTCTAATTAAAAACCCAATATGACATGTTTCGTTAATTGATAGATAAAAAAATAAAAAGAAAATCTATCTCTTTATATTAAAACACTCAGGATGACAATTGGCAGTATTTTAGCCATTGCTGTTTCAGGGAAATAAATATCCCGTAGAAAAGGAAATGGAATAGGATTACAAACATATATTTATATAACTTAACAAGCAATTATCATAGTATTGCAAGCAATCCATAAGTCCCCTACCGGTTAGAACCCCAGCAACATTCTGATTTCAATTTTACCAGTGAATGAATGACATGAATGAACTTAAATCTTTTGAGTTCTAAGTTTGTCTATTTCACAGTAATGTGTTAAGTTTCCCTGCTTAGAAGGGCAATTATGTTTATACAACCTTGTCATATTATTACGATGTGGGATTTTAAAGTAAATCCTATAAGGAATGAAGAAGTTGGAGTAAAAAATACCAATTTCTCGAAAAAAATCTAAGTTCAAGGGGGACATAATTCTGGAAATAGTCTTGCTAGAGTATTTAACCTTCTCAAAAATGTTGAGTGATAATGAGAAACATATATATGAAGTTTGAAGTAGATACATTAGGAAATAAAGAAGTTATTTTTAAAAAGACAACATTTTTTTTTTCATAAAAATTCTAAGTTCAAGGGAGGTAATACTGATAATTTTTGTGCTAGAGTTGTAAACCTTGTCACATATGATGTGGTTGATGACCAGAAACTTATATTTAAAGTTTGAAGTAAACACCTTAAGAAATAAAGAACTTATAGTGAAAAAGCTGAAAAAATTAAATCAGAAATCTTGAAATCCAGGCTATTTGTTGCCATAGCAACCAGAATTTTCAACATAGGAAGAAAAGAAAAAGATGTGCATAATCTGCAGACTGCCATCTACCCATATTTTATGTTTCATAAAAATATTTTCAGTACTTTTTGAGTTATCACTGGATCCAGTTTATGTGTTAAATTTGCCATATTTTCAGACTATTTGTTGCCATAGCAACCAGAATTTTCAACATAGGAATAAAAGAAAAAGACGTGCATAATCTCCATACTGCCATCTATCCATATATCAAGTTTCATAAAAATATTGTCAGTACTTTTTGCGTTATCGCGGGATCCAGTTTTGTGGACGGACTGACAGACAGACGGACGGACAGACAGACGGACGGAGGGTAAACCTAAAGTCCCCCCCGGTTAAACCGGTAGGGGACTAAAAATGCTTATGAGTAGAGTGAATAAACTAATTTCGTGTGTATGTCATACAAAATCATTATATCATCTAGGTAAACGAAGTTAAGTACAAATAATTTTATGTGAATATAGTATATTTAGTGTTTATCAAGTGAAATTTTATCAATAAAGAATCCAAAAGGGAGTGACAGTGATTTTAGTGTTAACACTTCTCTAACGAAAACATGACGCTGGTTTCACTGGGCATTCTGGGGTGCAATTAAGAGATTCAAAACACACACTTCTTTACAGAGATCCACTGAAGATTACATTTAAAAAATAGTGAACACAGTGACATGTCTAGGATGAGACCAACATCAGCCATTATAACTTGCTTGAAATACATTAAAATACATCTTAGATCTGAATTTAAAAGAAGAAAGCACAACGAAAGCAGAAAAAAAACAACTTTTTTTGTTGGACAGCATAAGATAAACAACTTGAACAGGCTCAATGAAACTGGGCCTGCAACATTTTCAATTTTACCGTGTTGGACTTTTCTTTACAGACTCTTTGATGAAAGACTCTAGCAAAGGGAGAGAACTAGATATGTGTAGACTACTATCTAATACGATTGTCCCCCCCTAAAAATTAAAGTTTAGTTATATAACAACAGGTGCTTTTTAAATATGGACATTCTTTACTCGGAAGATAAGGTATTACTGTATTGTGTCCATGTAATTTATAACGAAATAATCCAAGATGTGACTTTGATAAGGTAATAAAGATAAAAGTTCGGCAGTCATATGTGTAATGCAAATAAGACTTACTTATCCTAAAGGGAGCTTCTGTGGCCGTGTGTTTGGAATCGTTTTTATTTAATCCCATCGCGGCGACGTTAGTCTGAATCCATGTAAGAACGTCGAGTGCTTAATTTTCTACATGTAAAGAGGTTATAAAAGAGGCATGGGACCGTACACCGTCATAACCGTAGGACGGAAGTGTCATACATATTTTCCATTGCTGAACTGATTTTGATTGTTTTTGCACCGGGCAAATTCATTGAAAGTGATCCAAAGTGGCCAGAATAACTTGTGATTCTGTCCGAAAAAAATCAGTTTTTTCCGCTTATTTTCATCAAATGATACATTACAAAACTATCTCCACGGGACATTACAGTGTTCAGTTTATCTTCAAATACAAAACGTTTTTTTTTCTATTTTCTGGTTTGCTTTAAAAGGTTAAGACGATATTCCGCTGAAAATGTAGATTCTGTATAGTCAATGCGTTTTATTTTGATTTCAAGAGAAATAAAAGATACAATTACGTAAATCATCACCACGGGACATAACTGTGTTCAGTTTATCTTATATAGAGCATCAGTTCAATAAAAACAAACGCTTTTCTTAAGCTTTCGACGTTTAGTCTTCTTCAGAAAAAATTGACGTTTATAAAATAACAAATGACAAATGACGCAACGTCCGTTTAACTATACGCTAAACAGAACGCGGGAATAAAAACTTTGTCCAATAAATACAGAATCTTTCATGAATATAAATACAGCAATATACAATAAATTACACATATAATATGGATCTGCACATGTGATACAAAAATTCACATAATTAATAATAATAAAAAACCTTGATATGAGAAAAAACATACTACATGTATATGTATACCGGCTCAATAATGACAAAGTTATATATTGTACAAAACTTTTGCATTCATACCATTAGGAGATAATGTGTTAAGCTTATGAATCCAGTATGATTCTTGTAATAAGCGTTCCATATCATCGGTGACAATCTCTATAGGCATAAATTTAAAATCCTTAATACAATGATTGGTTTTATTAAAGTGTGTAGCGACATTGGTCGAAAATAACGGATCGGAAAAATTGTTGATATCAAACCTATGGCTATTCATGCGTTTAGACACTTTTTTTTTTTCAGTTTATCTTCTAACACAAAACTTTTTTTCTATTTTCTGGTTTGCTCGATATTCCTCTGAAAACGAAATGTAAATTCTGTATACTTTTTTTATTAGTCAATTTGCTTTATCTTGATTTCAAGAGAAATAAAAGATACCAGTACGTGAATCATTGGTCAGAAAGTTCATACATGTCCAGGAAAGTAAATCAAAATAAAACTAAGCCTAAAACCATAAAATTGGTAAAGAAATAAGAATCAATGTGATTGACTGAGTAAAAACGGGCTACCAGAGGATCAGGAAACGGGTTGATTCAACAAAAGATCAAATGTAGAAATTATTATTTCAAAGTTGTATTTTATTTTTCTAAACTAATGGCATAGTCAATATGACAGTTGCTATTCTTGAAGAAGAAAAAATAACCGTTTTCTATTTAAAGCCATGGTCATTCAAATAGAATGGTCTGGAGTCGGACCATATTACGAATAAAGATGTCTCGGTTGGATCACGTGATTAGGTTATCTTCCAACTGAATTCTTGCATAGTACATCAACATTCAAAAATCAAATTTTAAGATAATGTTTTGTTAAAACGATAAAAAAATTACTGAAAACTCATCCTGGCTACATTACATGCCAGCTTTTACTTTAAAAAGTAACAATCTTAATTATATATTTGCAATGAAATTAGGAATTTTTCGTTCCCGGTGTCAAGGTAAAAATCTACTGTTGAAAAATGTTCCAAGCTGTTTTTTTAATGTATACATTGTTCAATGACAAAAAAGAAGAAATTGGTTTTACAGAGAAAAAAGTTTTTAACCATATCATGCAAAAAGTTTATAATATTTCACGATGTTATTTACAAATATTTGATATTTAATTTGGTGCATTTTCAAAATGGCGCCGTTTATCGACAAATATTCGAAACAAGCAATCTATGTTTTTCAACAGATATGGCTTTTAAAACATTGATTTCTGATATATTTATTCTTTTTCCAAAGTTTAAAGATTTTTAAAGAACATCATGTAAGAATTTTCATTTTTGCTCTTATATTAAATGTTCGTCCTTTGCTTGAACACTTACATAATTTGCATATAGCAAACCATACCGAGTTATACCGAGACATGTTTAATTGTAGCGAGAAGGATTTACATAGTGCGTTTCCAGACACGTTCATTTATTTCGCTAAAACTACCATTTTTCCTTATTTTTCCTTATTGTATCTTAATACTTTCTAAAGAAGCACATTACGGCCATCTCGCTAGATACTTATTATATAGGCTAGATTATTTTATACTGAAAAATGATCGGTTTACATTTGACATCACTATAAATCTGTCGATAGTTTCAAATGTTCATGGTTATATAAACGCATGTTGCTTTCACTTTGCCTACTATTATTCGCAACTATTAAGAAGATTTTTGAGCTTTTATACTTTTAATATGTATACAAATTGATAGATTTTAGTGAAGAGTGATTGTTCAACTTCTACATAAGAATTCGCTTGCAGTTAGCTTCAAGCCGGCCTTGCTTTTCCTTAATATGAATCAACCCGGTGCCCTTTATATTTTCTTAAATGTCATCAAAACGCGTACAACATGAAATATCTGAAAAATAAAAAATAATGATGATTTTTTGGCACTTTTATGCGAGCGTTTACTACTACTTCGCTATATGTTGAATTTGTGTTTTGATTTCAACTGATAAAAGACCGACGTTTACAAACCTTACAAAGTTGTATATGAATTCCTTAAACATTGCAATGTTCCGTGCACGTTGAATATTCGAAGACTAACAGCTGTAAATGTGTTTATTTTTAATATAATTTCACCTCGTCAAGTTCAAAATCCATTTAAGAATCAATCAAATGCCATACATCCAAATCAGTTCTGGAACGAGGAAATATTCGAAATCAGCCCGGAGCGAAAAAGGTTTAAGCCCGTTTGGCTCAAGACAATGGCTTTTTTATCGAGTCAGCAAGCTTATGGACATTGATATGACTTTTTTGAGTTACATATTCTACATGTTACCATTGGCTCGACATTGAAAACAGTCTGGTACAACTTGTATACATTGATTTACAATTAGTGCAACAATTGCTGTATACAAAACAACGTCAACTAGGTGTAATTATTTCTTGAGAAAAAGGAGACTTTCAGCTGGCCCATTGGGTCACTGTTGTCATCAACAATTATGATGTCTGAAAATTATAAGTCAACCATCTAAAGTGGCTAAAGTGAACGGTTTTCATGCGTCATTTATTTTTACTAGTTTATTTAGTCACAGTAGAATCTGTATACTTTCTGAATGGCATGAGGTTCTTAACATTAAAAGTAATATACAGTAATGATTGTTCACTTAAAAACCCTAAACGTTTTTTTTTTTTCAACGTTTTTTTTCGGTAAAAATTTTTAAAATTTTTAAATTTTTTTTCGGGTCAATACTTCTTTGGTTGTTGATTTTTTTTCCCTAATTCGTGACTTAGTGGCTGTTTTTTATATATTTTATTTTGTATTTATAATGAATTAGGTTGAAAACACATTTATTACGCATAATTATCATAATTTGAATATACGTATTTTTGAGATTTAACGTTTGACGTAAAGTAATTTGCACGGTGTATGCTCGGCTAAAAGGGTGAATGAGAAAGTAAATAACTTAACATAACAGGAATGGTGTGCCGAAATATTTATTGGGTTTATTAAAACGGAATGAATTCGAATCTCTCAGGGGTACAGATAAAGTATTGTTTGGCAACGATTTCTTGCACAGAACAATATTTCATCGACATCTCTGGTGTAGATCGGGTGGATCGAACTAGACCCCCGTCCTATAACCGATCAGTTACAAGTACAAGCTTTTTAAACCAAATATATAAATCATATTTTCATTGATCTCAACACATTAAAATAGAAAAAAATGGAATCCACAAAGAAAGTCTAAAACGGCAAAATGGAAATTACAGGCTTTGTTCGATTGAGCCTGTTCATGGACGGAAGCAGGATTCAAAAATTATACATAATAATTTATCTATTAGCTAGTTTAAATAACAACACTTATATTCCTAACATTTAAAGACCCTGTATGCTGTGATCATGCGTGTTTGGGTTTGTTTACAAAAGAAACGAGTGGAAAACTATACTAAGTGAAATTATATATATATATGTACATAATTATGCAAATAAAACATTTTATGAACATCGAAGAATATGTAAAATATGTACTGCAAATATATGTGCATATTATATAAATCATTAAATATATACATTCATTTCTTATTGTAAAATTTGACTTAAACTTTATAGAACTGAAACAAAATTTTTTTTTCCCTTTTATTTACATTTAAAAAATTTAAATTTGTTTTAAAATTTTAAAAAAATAATGCTTTTTTTTGGGAAACCCACAATATCGATAAAACTTAATTTGAGATCATATTTTTTTGATTTAAAAAACCCTGAAAAAAAAATTTTGTTTCAGGATTCAAAATTTTTAACGGGGAAGAGAGGTTGTTGAGTTATGAAATTTGGGGCGGGTCCCTTGGAGGGGGTTTTTGGGCGGGGAAATGTGTTTTGTGGGTAGAAATGGGTTGTTTAAGTTGTGGGGATGGGGGGTTAGGGGGTTTTGGAAAATTCGAGTAGGAGAAATTTTTTTTGGGTTTCTGGGTGGGTGTGGGAAAAAGGGGGGTTTTGGAAAAACTGGTTTTAGTTTTTTGGGATGGGGAAAGGGTCGTTTGGGGGTGTTGGGTGGGAAGAGGTGCTGTGTGGAAAGGAGGGGATGTTTGAGTTGTGGGACTGGGACCGGATTGTGAGGAGGGGAGGGGGGCTCTTTGTCTTATTGCAAATACTGTTTGACTACATATATTTAAACGTCTAATAATCACCGTATAAGAAACTTGTCTTCTCATTATCAACTTACAATAAATTTATTATAAAATACCGAGTATGTTAATCACAAATGACATTTTACAAATCACATTTGTTACAAAATGGCTTTTGTTTTTATTTTTTTGGGCCCCAGACCAAAAAAAAGGAGCGAAAAATTTAGAGTCTAATTTTTTTAATTTAAAACCGAAAATAGTCCACTTTTTTGAAACGGTTAATTTTCCCTTTTTGTACCTTAAAACCCAAAAATTTAGGGAATATGCGTAAAGATGGTAAAACCCCCCGGGATAAAATTTTTAAACAAAATAACCCCAAAGGGAAGATTTCTTAAAATTGGGTTTTTTGGTATTTTCTGATCGAAAAAAACTAAATACAAAGCGGACATTCAATCTTTTGACACAGAAGTTTTTTTACAAAACCCAACAACAAGTAGTTTTTCCAAAAACAGCTTAAAAATTAAACGAAATTTTTAAAAAAAAAATATTTTATTTTGTTTTAAATTCCAAAAATTAAAAGTTTAAATTAACAATGCGTTGGTTTGAATTGTAATAAAAGCCAATAAAAATTACGCGGATTTTATGATTTTACCCAATGAAATATATTTTTAGAGTAGATTACGAAATATACCCCCGGGGTAGTGATATTAGTTTTCTCTGGGGGACTTTTTGGGGCCAAAAGGATTCAAAATTTTTTCAATTTAAAAGGTTTTACCGAACAAAAAAACCCTCGAAATTAAATAAGGTTTACCAGGAGTTATTAACAAAAACCTGGGTTACAACCCGAATGAAAATGGATTCAAAATTTAGAATGATTGATTTTTTCCCCGATTCTGTGTATAACTTTCCTGGACAGAAAAGGGGTCGCGTAATGGGGTTCAGTAACCCCATCGGGTGTTTTTTTTTGAAATTTTTTTTAAAAGTTTTTTTTTAAAAATACCTGTTTTTACGGTGTGTGGGCTGGTTTAAAAGAATAAAAAATATTTTTGGATAACAGTTTGGAGAATTTGATTTTAAAAAAATTTAAATAATAAAATAATTTATCAGGAAAAATGCATAAGAAAAAAGTACGATTTAGATTGCAAAGATCAGAAATACCAAAAAACTTAAAACCTTTGATTTTTTATAAATAATGTTATATAAGTTGGTTTTTACATTGTTTTAAACCTTAAAATTTTTTAAAGCCTCCAATTTGAAAAATAGGTTTTTTCAGGCCCAAAATTTAAAATTCCCTGGTGGGTTTTTCGGGGGGACATTGGAAGGAAGTCTGGAGCAAATCCCAGAAAAGGAATCATTTTTTTAATTGTTAAATCAAAATAAACCCGGATTGAATAATGTTTGCAATAGTCTTTCCCCACTTTATAAATTAAAACGCTGGAAACTTGGTGGCACTAAACATATAATTCACAACTCCTTTCTTACTTTCTAGCCCAAAACAAATTCAGCGCCTTCTGTGCTTTGATTATTTTTTTGTTTTTTCCTATTGCAAAAACCCGGTCCTTTACTCCAACAAATCGTTTTTCACAGTCACATGAAAACCCTGCATTTTCTAAATGAACACGCGGGTATAATTTTTTGTGTGTAAATACCTGAATGGGCAATGCCTTATTTGAACTTCAGTCTGATAAGACTGTTAGACATGGTGTAAAACTAATTATATATTCAGTAAAAATAATAAAATAATCCTTTAACGTAATTCATCTTGACAAAAATATTTACATTTATTTTATATCATTTATTATGCTAATTTAACTTTATTTGAGCTAAAAATGTTTGATTGTACGCCACGTTTTCGACGTTTACTAGGAGTTTACATAGTTTTGAATGCGTTCACAAGTGTGCTATCGCAGTTTGGAAGAGGAGGTATGCTACACTGATTTAGATAATTTCTTTATTTAAAATATCTGAATTTAGTTATAGCTCTTTATTGTACATTAAAAATGTCTTTTTTTTTCTTCATAAAATTACACTAAATTTAGCAGAAAGTATACATTTCCAATATCCATGTGCCGCGGATTCTAGATCTTCATCTGTATTTCTACAGATATTAATATCGAGGGTTCAAAGGTAAAAGGTAATAACTGCCATTTTCAAGATTTCGAGAAAAACGCAAAAAACATATTTTTTTAATACAACTTTATTTTCCGTAATATTTTTTAAAAAACAATTTTGATTCTCCATATTTTTAACATTAATTAAATTTTGTTTAGTTGACATTCCTTGGTGCTGATAAAACACTTAAATTATAGTTTTTTAAAGTTCAAAGATCAAAAAATATCATTTTACAGAAGTAAAAGGTAATAATGTACTTAGACCCTTCAAGACTACAAGTTAGGGAAAAAGGTAAAAAATGCCTTACGCCCCTTTTATTTCAAAGGGTTTAGCAATAAAAGTTAAGATAAACCGTGGTAAAAAGGTTATAAGTGCAGTTAT
This sequence comes from Ruditapes philippinarum, assembly GCF_026571515.1. NCBI lineage: Eukaryota > Metazoa > Mollusca > Bivalvia > Venerida > Veneridae > Ruditapes > Ruditapes philippinarum. The sequence goes on along the minus strand of NW_026864465.1, from coordinate 71,005 downwards.
ATAGCTTGTTCTTGAAAAATTTAGATGTTTGCAGAAAATTGTTACGTTGCAAATTTATCAATTAGTCGTTACTTTGAAGACCTTCCCCTAAAAATTAATTAAACAAATGCAATTTCCCCCCTCGTACCCCAAAATTTAAACCCCTTTTCTTCCCATAGAAATATAAATATGTCCGCGCAAAAAGTTCTCAAAAAAAAATAATACTAAAAGTTTAAACCGAAAAATAGCACTAAAAATCAAGTTTCAAAATTTAATTTTTATGATGTTCTTGGATATAAATAACTGAAGTCAAACAGACCCCAGACTCGCAATTTAAAGGATATTAGTGACCCCTACCCCATAGTTAAGTAATAAAGACTACTGTTTCATGTCAAAAAAATTTGGGAAAAAATTTCTTTATTTAAAAATTTCCATCATTTTTAAATCCAAAAAACAGAAGGGGGGGAATAAAATTTTCTTTATGTTTCCCTGCATGGCAATGTCATGAAATGTTTCGCACCCCTTCGGAATTGTTCCCAGAGGAAACAAGTGACATCAAATCAGCTTTTGCAGCAGATATTGGAAGCTTCTCTGTATAAGCCTTCGGGACCCTTAAGAGACTTTTTTTTGCTTCTTTTCTTCTTCTGCATTAACCAAAACTCCCCTTTGAACCAAAACAAAAAAACCGTCCAAAATATCTTTTTTGTCTTTATCTATCTCCTCTTTTAGTCATATAAAAACGTCACATTTTTAGCACAAAAAAAAACTACATAAGATGTTATTTTAAATGGGGGAAAAAAAAAGAATAAAACCTTTTAATTTGGGTTCTAAAAAAATTAAAAGAGGATAAAACAAAAAAATGGTTGTTCGGATGGAGAAGGTTTATCCGGTTCATGCAAAGTAAATCTTGCTTGCTAAAGTGCCAGAAAATTTTAGCTCCCCGGTAACCCTTACCCCCCCAAAATAACCCATGTATTTTATATTTTTAGCCAATTAACACTTTCACCATCAATATCGATTTTCATTGAGCCAAAGTTTTTTTCTTTGTACAACTTGTAATCTGTTTGTCATTGTATTTTATTAGAACGCAATTTTGGGTTGCTTGGGCCGTGCTTATGTTTAAAACTGTTTTCCCCACTGCGATGGAACATGAATATTGAAAGGCTTTTTGCAGGTTGATAATGCATGTATAATTTGCATTCCTTTGAACCCATTTCAAAAAATGGGGGTTTTTTAATTGATGTGAGGTTATTTTGGGACACAGTGAACTAAGCAACTTGAAACAAACTGTTTTGCAATTCCCCCACATGATTACTTTTAATGTCATTTTAAAATACCGATGTCTTACTTGCAACAGGGGTTACATACAAGTCCCCAAAAAGCCCCTATTTTGACGACCCCTGGTTTCCTCATGTGTTCATCCACAGAAAACAAGTCCTTTAAACCATTTCCCAGTTCATAAAAGACAAATTGCAAAAAACACAGTTTTGTAAAAAAATACCGAGTGGGTTTAAAATACCCGGGGATATAAATGCCACACAGAAATTTTTGGATTTTCTTTGTGCTTTTTTTATCGGCTGTTTTTTGATCTTGCACTGTTTTTTTTTTTTTGGTCCTTGGTGTACTTGAATTTGCTTTTGTTGCCTCATTAGCTACTTCTATTCTCAAAGTGCTCCATTCAGATAAATTTGATCTTTCTTAGGACGGAAGAAAAAATTACATTCTGTACTAAAAATATTCTGTACACACCTCTGAAAACTTTTTCTATTTTGCCCTTTGCTTTTTCTACATACATGAGAAATATTCTTTTATTTTTAAATTTGCGTTAGATTTTGTTGGGGTCTTCGTGTTTAGTGTGATTCAACGTGGAAAAAGCTTTCGTTGTGTTTCTTTACAAATGATCTGTGTATTCCGGGGTTTTTTTTTCCAGGCACAGCTTTCCCTTCTTGTCTTTCCAATATAACCTGCATTTGTGCTTAACTGCGTTGCAACTGTTTGGAACCGACACGATAGTTTTTTAGAAAAAAATTTCTGGAAAAAAAGTATCCCTCGGAAGTTTAATCACAAAAAAATTAAAAAAAATTGCAAACTGGGTTTTATTGAGTCTGTACAGAGAATAATGAATAATGCAACTCCCTCACGCCTTCTTTTCTACCTGTGTAAAAAAGAATCGAAATAGGGCTTTGTTTTGTTTTCCTTTTAGATCATTTCGTTCTTTATGGCAACATGGAAACAAATGTTGCCCCTTGACCCATTGACCCGTATGTACTGAAAAATTTTTTTGTCTTCATATTCGTTATTTCTCGCGCATTTTATAAAAAAAAAAATTTTGGGAAAAGAATAACAGATAGTGCCCGTGAAAATGGGATGAATGCAGCCCTTTTGTGGGGAAAAGGTGATAAATCTTATAAACCTTTTTCCATACAGATTTTACAAACATGTGGAACAACAAGTAAACAAAATTAAAATCCTTAGAACCTTTTTTCCCCATAAAAATTTTTAGAAAAGAAGTTATTTTCAAAAAATTTTTTTTTTTGTTTTTAAGGAGAATATTTATATAATATTTTCGTCAACTAAAAAGGAAAAATAAGTAATTATAAAAAACTAAAAAGTCAATTTCGGAAAAGTGGCCCGTTATAACCTTTTCCTTTGAACCCTCGATATAATCTTTTCAAATAAAAATTTCAAAATTTCTAAAAATTATTGAAAAAAATTACAAACTAAGTTAAATGAACAAATATTTAAACTGAAATACAGAAAATCACGAATATAGACGTTTTACTTTTGAATTTAAATTGATCAGCCTTTTCTGCACCGTCAACTTAGGTAGCTCAATTTTTTGCATTCCCTAAACTTTTCAAAGGGATTTTTCCAAATTCAAAGCATGACGAATCAATTAAAAATCACCGGAAATATGTGTTTAAATAAATCACGATTCTTGTAAGTACTATAATTGTCAATCGCAATCCTTTTTGCGTTGGAATGCTTACTACCGTAGTGCTGTAGGTCACGTGATCGGATCAAAGCTAAGAGATAGGAATGACTTTTATCTTTATAGCGGTATGATAAGATGATCGGATCATTATAATAAGAGTGGTTAATTATAATCTTTTTTCATGTTAATGTCAAAAAATTGGAATGTACTTATTTTAATTTAATATTAGTTAATATTAAAAATATCAGATTTTTATTTTGTGTGTGTTTGGGGGGGGGGGGGGGCATAGTTAGTAAACGAAACCAAATTACGGAAGATTCATTTTGAGAGAATGTCATATAATGCTCTGACAATAATTATTATCTTCAGGCATACGTGTCTACCATTTAAATTGTAAAAAAATAATGAAATACGGATTATTTGTTATCAAGTTCACGGTACCACTAGATTTTTTATTGGTAATGGTAATGCCAGTTTTAATGTGATTTTCATATGATTTTGTTAAGCGTGGTATATAATCAATAAGACTTAAGTTACATGCATCTACCACACACCGTATATGGTGTCTAACGATAACATACTCAAAATTTATCTCTAATTGTTTCTAGCTTGTACTAAATAAAACAACATTTAATGGAGTGATAAAGTTATTTATGGTATTTTAATATTGATGTATATTAACCATGTGATGTGTCAACATTTAAGTACGTCGTTAGGTAATTGGCTTTAAACAGGGCTAAGTCTTAAGGAATTGAGAATATTTGTTCCTAACAAAATAATACGTTAAGTTCTTAAAATGTACATGCCAATTGTTTCCTTTACAGGAGTTGTAGACAGACATGTTATAGAAGATATCATAGGTGGCGTTGCCGGACAATTGCCTCATTTTACTCTACGTCCAATAGGAATTCGCCCATTTGGAATCAGGCCTAGGCGTATTATACCTTTCCCACGTGTTATTCCGACACCCCCGGATGTTCATATTCTAGACGGCTCACATGGACCACATGGTAGTGGGGAACACGGTGGTAGACCTGGGGGCACACATGTAGATTTACCTCAACAACATGGAAATACTAAGCCATTTCCTGTAATACACAGGGAGGGCGGCGGAGGCCATGGTAGTGGAGGACAAGGTGGTGGTACGCACGTAGATTTACCTAATCAACATGGCAATACAAAACCGTTTCCCGTTATACACAGGGAGGGTGGCGGAGGACATGGTAGTGGAGGACAAGGTGGTGGCACGCACGTAGATTTACCTAATCAACATGGCAATACAAAACCGTTTCCCGTTATACACAGGGAGGGTGGCGGAGGACATGGTAGTGGAGGACAAGGTGGTGGCACGCACGTAGATTTACCTAATCAGCATGGCAACAGAAATCCATTCCCTGTTATACATAGGGAGGGTGGCGGAGGGCATGGAAGCGGAGGGCAAGGTGGTGGCACGCACGTAGATCGACCCGGTCAACATGGCAATACTGAGCCATTTCCTGTTATACATAGGGAGGGTGGCGGAGGACACGGAACTGGAGGGCAAGGTGGTGGCACGCACGTAGATCGACCCGGTCAACATGGCAATACTGAGCCATTCCCTGTTATACATAGGGAGGATGGCGGAGGACACGGAACTGGAGGGCAAGGTGGTGGTACGCACGTAGATTTACCCAATCAGTATGGCAACAGAAATCCATTCCCTGTTATACATAGGGAGGGTGGCGGAGGACACGGGAGCGGAGGACAAGGTGGTGGTACGCACGTAGATCGACCCGGTCAACATGGCAATATTGAGCCATTCCCTGTTATACATAGGGAGGGTGGCGGAGGACACGGGAGCGGAGGACAAGGTGGGGGTACGCATGTCGACTTACCTCAACAGCATGGCAATATTGAGCCGTTTCCCGTTATACACAGAGACGGTGGGATACACGGCGGACGACATGTAACACTTGCACGCTCTCGGGGCTTTCCTGTTATAGGGCCAATAGGAGATCCTTTTAACAGACGACATGGAAGGAGACGTTTGTCACCTGAGGAACGAAGGCATAGGCGAATTATGCGCAGACGACGCTTTCATGGAATAGACCCTCGCGCAGATATTAGAGGACATCCTGGAGGTCTGACTGGAATTCTTGCAGGGGCAGTTAGAGCCCTTGTCGGTTAAGTACCAAGATACACATTAATACATTGTAAGCACGAAGGGGTCATGAAAAGTGACCAGGCAAAGTGACAAAAAATAACTTGAAGCGTCAGGTTATCGGTATATATAATCAACGAGAAGTAAAGGTCAAGACTGACGAACGGTGTTTTGCAATCCCAGATTTCTTGTTACGATGAGAATTTTCATTCATTTTTTTTCATTTTTACTTTTTTTGTTACGTATTTATATACATGTACTGTTTGTTTTGTGTTTCATATTACTCCAAATAAAATCAAAGGGCTGCAGCTCTATGGTATTTTCTGATTTTTGCAATCTAAATCATACTGACTATCTGTATGTACTTTCCTGAATAAGTTTATTTTTATATACTATAATTCATCTTACACAGCGACAGCGTTTTGATTTTCTTCTATAACAGTTTGAGATTGATACATATGGAATTTTGCATGAAAAAAAAATAGAATTGCCTCGACTAGGATTTTGAACCATAGGCCTCTCACACCCTCAACGAGATCGCTTACCTCTGCACCACGGCGAAGTTATACATATGTACCTTGAATAAAAACGAAATACATTATGTAATTCTAAATTGAGAATTTCCATTTCGTGTTTGTAATCCTTATTAATTTCGAGGTATTTTGTTCACGATAAACCTGTTGTTTAACACTGATGAAAATAATATAGCGAAAAATCTTCTCGCCAAAACAGTCCGACATGTATATATTCCACTACTCGACAGTCAGATTTATTTGTGTACTACGCTCTGGAGTATTCGGTAATCGACATAGCTAAAAATAGCATTTTCATTGATTAAAATGATATTCATGATAATCCGAAGCTTTACGGAAATAGCCGAACATTTTTCATTGGGTAAATTAGATATTCATCCGCGAAATTTGTGATTGTAACCTCATATTTCTGTTGACTAATCTAAACTTTTAATGCACTGTTAATTCGTTAAATGCCTTCATTAAAAATTATTCTTTCTTTTAAATTGCTGGTTTTTAAGCAGTTTTGAGTGAGAACTACTTTGCGTTGTTAGGACTGTGAGGAAATTTTGTGTTAGACCGTGGATGTTAGCTATGTATTTACTGATCTTACGATCAGAAAATACAAAAAAAAACATTTAGAGAGACTAGTTAATTATATCAAAATGTATGACTAATAATATAGCAATGTAAAGAATTCCAAATGCTCTTACAACGGTTCAACCAAAATAAAATGAATGAATCTTTACGTATACATCATGGTACTTTCTGCGGGGTCACAAAGAACATGCAAAATTCGGAGAATGCACTTTGACTCAAACGAACAGAACTATCTGGTGTCCTTTTGTGAAAGCATAAAGAAAAACAATGTTCATATATAATTTCTGTGATTAACATTTCACTAAGTCAAACTGTGCAAAACACATATGCCTTGTATGTTGAAATAAATGTATGGATATATTTATTTCTCACCTTGATTGAAAACAGTTTTCTGTAACCTAAGAAGATACGGCGTTAAACACCGTGCTATTCTCATTTTCATTTTGCAAGTGCAAAAGTGCTGTCGGACAAGAACAAACATAATTAACGCTTTACTGTGTGATGCTATGTAATCAAATAAACTCCTGTAACACTTGCTACGTGAAGACGATGCCCCTTTTTAATCAGAACGAATTTCTCGTGGTTGATTCAAAATGATCTAAAATTAGAAACATCTCTCTATCAAGTGATTTTTGCGATTGATCACCATCATTTGATTATCATTCTCCCTCCCATCGGCGAGATGCTAATCTCTTTTACGGATAACAAAGTTTAAAGCAAGCTGCACCGCTTTCCAATTCGGCTAATAATGTGACGGCAATTCTCTCTAGGGAGTGAAGATTAGCCACTTTAGTCTCCTTGCGTACTGAAGTTATCCATCAAGGGCTGTCTTTTAAAGCTTCTGAAGATTTTTTCCCTTCTCTCAGTCTCATGGATACATCAGTCAGTCAATCTGTGTGTGATGAATACCGCATAAATCACGAGAAAAACATGCAATTCTGATTAGCGCTTGAAGCCTAACTTGTCTAGTTTTCGGATAAGTAAAAATTTGACTAGAATACATAATCAGCTTACGAAATGTGTTTTATGAGAAGGGAAACTGTTCTTAACTTTGCTATAGGAGATCTGCTGTGATTTAAGAAAGTGATTCAGTGAACTCGAAAAAATAACATAACGTTTTGATCAAATACATTCACTGATCACAAATAATAAACGCTTGACAAATACATGCAAAATATCTTAATAAACTTAAATTGAAAAAAAAATCGTGCAAAGGCAAGAACTGGAATCTACATCCAAACGTTATGATTTAAGCATGTGTGGCTGCTTTAAAAGTGACTTATGTTATTAAGCTTCGTTTGTGCATCAAAAATGAACAAGTAACAAAATTCCAGTCACCTCCTTCGAACCGTTTTCTGAAAACAGAGATTTAAATCTTTTTAATAAGCTTACATGGCAGATTAACACTAATTAACATCATTATAAAATAAAACAAAGTTTTAATGTTTTAAAGTTATACATTTAATGTTTATAGCCATTTTAAATCTGACTGGCCTGAACGTATAACTCTTTCAAGAAATTTAGTATTTTTTCACTGCATTGACTAAATGAATGTGTTACAAAGAATAGTTTGACAGATAATCTGAAATTACATGAATACTTTAGCTTACATATCTATCAGATTGCTGAGACAGGAGCAACATAAGAAACATGTCAAGTTGGCGCTTTCTCATTATAATACTTGATACGGACAGTAACGGAGTTTGTCGAAATTTCACGAACATGAAAGATGGAATACCCTGGATCCATCGTTGCTTCAGTAAATATAATTACCGTAATTGCTCTATTAAGATCAGACCACGAAATCTTAAATTTTAGTGTCAAACGAACAAATATCATTCATAATTTTATAAAGAAAAAATTCTTGGAAACTGTTATAACGAATAGACATTCCAAATTATCCCAAAACCACAATTTGTGAGAGCTTATCACGCACGAGAGTATCCCCTGGTCATCATTTGATCAAACCAATCAGTTTATTATAAGTATTACAAATTACACCAAAATCGCATTATTCAACGCTTCGGTTACCTTTTGAGATATTTTCCAATTATGTTTAACGTGCGTTCAGTGACAAATGCCTCGAAGCTGCGGCACTGATTTGTGATTTACAGAAAATAAGCTGAATCTTGTCTGATGAGACCCACAAATTTTACGCTGGATTGCGGGGAGAAATTGAAATACAGAAGCAGACATGAAAATCGCCGCATATAATTCCAGCTACGGTCAAATCGCTGTAAATCCTGGAAGCTGTTTGAATTAGGCAAAACAAAATGTGACAAATGTTTCTTGAACAATATTATAACGTATGTAGTAATACAGAAATAGTGATGCTGATGATGGTGGTGGTGGTGATAATGATCATCATCACAATCATCACCATGACGACCACGAAAAAAAAAGTGCCAGATATGAAAATGATGATACTTTGACAACATCACCCCTATTTCATTTCATATTTGCATTTTCTTCTAGTGTTTCATTTTTCTATAAAGATTATTATTTGCGTGATTGCCTCATTTATTTCACATTCTTCATCAATATATTTATATCTTTTTATCATCATTGCAATCATCATCATCAACAACATCGTTATTATGAGATTCTTTTAGACTAGATTCATTTCTAATTTTTACGGTTTATTTTGTTTACATTTTGCATACAGGTGTCCTTTAAGGCATATAGCCTATGTTGTCAATTTTTCAGTTCCTTATAATGCCCATTAGGCGTCATACCTTAAAACCCATGCCCGCGTTAGATACGCGTGAGATAAGAAACGATTCCGTTTCAAGTACATCTTGATTCAAAAACACAAGTGTTTTATTGGTTTTACGGTTGAAAGTTGAAATGTCTACATGGTGCCTGTAGTGTAAAGAACTGTAACCAAAAAGATAATAAATCGAGGACACCTACTCTCTATATCCGTTCTTAGAAGCCAGGCTCAGAATAATATTTATCTTCATTGTATTTTAAGAAATATCACTTTCCAAAGCAGGTGATAGATACATTAAATAGAATGCAACATAAAGCGGAAGACTGTCTCTTGAACTATACAGTTTGGTAGTTATCCCTCCGGATATTACTAAAACAATCATCGACCCATCAACATTTATCATCGTTGTCATCTAGATTAATTAATACAAAACAAATTAGGAGATAATCTTGTAAGAGACGCTAGTATCCAATACGTTGTGTACAATGCGTACCGTATCGACATGTCACATTATATGGTACAATAATATCCGGAGCGGTAGTTGATGGTTAAACGCACGCGCCTGTGTGATTGAAGATGATGGAAACGATGTGTCCAATGCGTTAGGTCGCGTTTTATTTAAATATATTGTATGGTCAATAATCGGAAATATTTCCAGTCATGAAATTTGATAAATGACACTTTTCTCCGTACAATTATTTACAAATTTGGAATTTTCAAATTATCTCAAATATTATCTAAATATTGATTTTTATCACCAACAATGTTTTTAAAGGATTAGTTTTGGGGACTTAATGAAATAAACGTTATAAAAAATAAGACAAAAGTTGCTTTAAATTATTTTAATTGTAATTGAAACAATGAATATATGAACGAAACAAAATTACGTAAGATCAAATTTTTGTCTTTTTTATGATAGTTCAATGCACAGGGACATCAAGCATGACTGAAAGCTCTGTAACACCCCACTTTGGGGTCAAGCGCACTTTAGGGTTCGACCCCAAAGTGCGTTACGTACTTTGGGGTCCAATGTCGACCCCAAAGTGCGTTAAACAGGTACACATGCATTTTTTAACATCAGACAAACGATCGCACTTTTGGGTCATAAAAAAGTAATTTTCATTATGTTCTAAATAATATATTGTAGTCAAAGCCAATGGTAAACAAAAATCAAGGTATTAAATAGACGCAAAACATGTGCCCTGAATTATAGTAGAATCAATAGGGATTTAAATGGTCTTGATCAGTAAGTGAAGAACTTTCACCAAATAAAGAATTTGTATCAATTAATAAGCTCAAAATATATTTTTCTCAAATTTTCCATTTATTTTAAAAGAATGTACACCTTTCATTAACTCCATTGTTTTTAGCTAATTGCATCATTTTCCCGTTTTTTTTTGTTTACACATTTTATAGAAATATGATAGACTTAGCATAGACAAAGGTATAAATTCTGGGAAATCTTAGTAAGACATTTCAGTAAAACCTGTGCCTGATAATATGTTAAAAGAGCCATTTATTTAGCTAAATGTGACATATAAGAAACTAGACTAGGTGTAGATGCGGCTTTAAGTCGTACAGGCAGTACTAAAAATATCATAAACTATTTAAGTAGTCGCACATTAAGAGCGGAGCTTCAGAATAATGTAAAATTCTCACTGGGGGTATAAAGGGGATTGTGGGGTATCGATCCCCCGAGGGTTAAAAATAACGTTTTAAAGGTCCATTATGCTTTTATTTGTTTTTCTAAAAAGCTTTTTTTATTTTGATGTTCTTCTATAATATCAAAAAAATGCACATCGGCCAATTGCCTGAACCATCTTTTTCATCTGTTGCTTTTTGGCAAGGATGAATACAGTTATAGTGAATTACTATTTTATATGGAATTCAAATACTACTATGTTTTGACTACTTTTATGACAAATAATTTCACATTTATCGCTATTTTATTCAGGTAACAAGCATCTTACATTTCTCTGATACCATTATTTTAACATTATAAAATTCATGTTTGCTCTTTCTAAAGAAATATGTAAGATTTCCCATTTAAAAAAGCCTCTGGCGAACGGTTGTTACGGAGCTTACAAAAACCCCTTAAGTTTGTTGATAAGCTTAATAATGTATTTGTAAAAATCACTATTTATAGTCCTATCGAAAAACTTGATATTTCACCAGAACATTTGCAATAGAGTATATTTATAGTTCTTTGGAAAAAATAATAAATGCATTTTATTTCATTCTCATCATATTTAAAATGGGGCTCAATATGGCACCAATTAAATGTTATCAAGTAAATGACTGACAGAACAGGATATTTTTCGCAGCATCTTTTAATTTTAGGAATACATCCACAATTTATGTACAAAGGTATTTTGTTATATGAACACAATTTTTAGATATTTCAAGTGGTAAAATTAATGAAACTGTTATCACTTAAGCCTCAAACAAAATATCGACCGCCATCTTGAACTCCACCTCAAATATTTCAATGTCGTAGATAGGGAATAAGTCAGTACTCAATATTTAAGCAGAACTCAGATGACACCTTTAGATCTCTGGAACCTAAAGAGCGTTGATATGTAGCATATTAACGCACTTTGGGGTCAATTTCTCGATTTTGACCCCAAAGTGCGTTCGACCACAAAGTGCGATGCGAAGTTTAACGCACTTAGAGGTCGGACCCCAAAGTGCGTTGGACCCCAAAGTGCGGTGTTACAAAGCTCGAATTATATTATATAAGTTATGTAAACGGGTTTTTGGGGAATGTTTTAGAGAAAAAAGTAGCAACAAAAAATCGGGGGAAAAATCCTTAACCTCATTTACATCAAAAATTCTTCAGAAAATTAGCACTTCTCCGCTACCTCTTTTGACATAAAACACAAAGCAAGCATTGTCTGTTGTGGACACCTAGAAATGAAAATTGAAACAATTACTTTCACGTTCAATTTCATTAGCACATCTTCCCTTTGACTCCTGTTTCTGACATCTCGGAAATTGATCCGAGATCTCACGCGCTTTGATTGTTTTGTTTAAACGCAGACGACAAATTTGATTTCCGGTTTGATCGTCTTTTGATTATTGAGCGTCTCTTTTTTGTTACTAGCCTCGGCAAAACTTTTATCGAAAGACGGAATATGCCATTATTATAATATGAATACATCTTGAAGTTGTATAGCTATGTACAAGAACATATGTGAGGGGGAAAAAGTAAGCTGCATAATGGTAAAGATCGATCGCTGATCATGTACTAAAGATTAGGAAATGACAAGATTAAAGATTGTTTCATGCTGATCAAATCTCGTGATTTTAATTTCTTTAATTTCCGATTTCCCCGTCCGAGAACAATTACTGGACGACTATAAAACACATTGATCGTTGTCGTCACGCAATAAAATAGTTCCGTCGCGTTTTTGACATTTTCTAGAATAATGCATTGCAACTTACAGTTATATAGGACAAAGTCTGTGCATAAATTTTTCATCTTCGGTTGTAAAAAAGTTTCCCGATTTTACAGACAGTTCAGTTGCTCGAAGACCACTTGCAATTGTAATTTTTGTTTGACAAGTTTTTCGATACATTTTCCAGTCTAGGCTTTGGTTTTTTTTTTACTATAGTTTCCTGATCCAGAGTCCAAAAAAGTCAATATCAAATGCATATTGTGCAACATATTGCGCCGTTTTCATTTTCAGAGTCCACAATATCTTATCAAATGCTTTTTGTACCCCGTATTACTTATAGAATTCAGTATTGTACTCAACCTCAAAATATTATGCGAGCTCCTGGCCAAAATGATATAAATTTAGTCAAGGAGTTCGGTGAATTAAGAAGTGAACCTACACGAATATGATTTTATATCTATCATTGCCTTAACAAAAATGTGTACAGTAAAAATAATTAAATTTTCATTGGCGTACTGTATAGTGTAATGCTATACTAGTATATTTGTACATGGTATATTGCAAATGGTGTCACGTCACAATATGATTATTATGCATGTCGTACTATACCATTTTAACATCGTTAAAGCTTCAAGTGTAAATGATTGAAATTATGAAAAGGTGCCATTTAGTACAAAAGACCGCTTCAGAAATCCCGATTTTATCATTTTAACTTCGTGAATTCACTTTCTCATCATTAAAAAAAAACGTACTGGTTGGTGACCATCAATCGGACGCTTTTTGAACATTTTTCCATACAGGTTTGTTAATTTCAAAGTTACAGATCTATAAACTTAATCGGGCATTTTTTTGGACCGTCATGTATGGTGGTTGTCCGGTTTTGGTGGTCCCCAAACAGCAAGTAACCTCGGGGAATAAAAATAGCTTCTCCCAGGATATTTCGTTCATGATCGTTAATCGTCAGCCAATATATCCAGTTTTAATTCTTAGTTGATGTGTGGTTTTTTTTGTGCTCTTTATTTTTGCATAATTTCCTGCAAATTTCTGATTGCACTCGAAACACACAAAAAAATCAAACGATATAAAATATAATAATTACACTGTATTGTGATATATAAAAAGAAACGTCATTGCAGACAGATCACTGTAAGGTGACTAAAATTGAACGTCTTTTCTTTGAGTTTCGTCGGATATCCAATATAAAGAGGGAAACACATCGTCATTATTGGCAAGCAATACATCACAGCGACAAAACTAGATCAATGCTTCAATCGCGCCACGATGTCGTCTGCTGTGAGAAGTCGTCTGCCAATAAAGAGGCGGGGCATGTATCTTGATTTGTCAACAAACGTCAAAAAGGAACCGCAAATAGGCGGGATGTAATCTTATTTATTTGCAACTTGCAAGATATTAAGATCTCAAACAGATTCTGATCTAGCAGTGTTTAATTATAAGAGCAACTAATTTCGTCTTGTATTTAAACTGAATATTTAGTTTCCCTATTTTCAAAAAATTAAACTTTTAGTTAGACGATCTTTCAAAATCTAGAGTAAGCGTTATATTGAAACATTTATATTATACATATAATAAAAAAGGACATTGTATGAAACGTGAATATTCGAATTTTTTTCTGAAAGTATTATACAGAATATGGAATCGAGTCTACATTCAGAGGCAAATCACCATGAACAACGTGAACAATCGACAGAGAACGTGCACTGCACGAGGTATCCAGACGCAGACGATCGTGCACGAGATCTCATGAACGCAGGTAGGTGTCATTTTATACTCCTAACGTTCTTTATGAACCAATAGGAAAAAATGTATTAAAAGAAAAAGAACTGTATGTAAATGAGAAAGTAATAATTTTGTTGTGACATAATTTATAAATCCCTTTTATTGTATGATAATATAAATTGTTTTTTTGTATAATAAAATGCAGATAAATAATTTCTATATTGACTTACAACTGCTTCTCCGTGCAACAGGTAAGTGTTTTGTGCCTATCTTACTGGTGAAATAAATGCTTTGTTTCAAATTTTGTATGATATCAAAAGAGCATACTATTTTGATTTTCTTTTAGTACCTTATTATAAGCCTAATCAAATGGATGTGTGTTTTATTATGATATTTTATTGTATTATTATTATTTTCATTATCATTATTATTATCATATTGTTATTATTATTATTATTATTATTATTATTATTATTATTATTATTATTATTATTATTATTATTATTATTATTATTATTATTATTATTATTATTATTATGAGGGAGGGGTGTTGTTGATTCGACCTATATTCATGTAAGTTAGTGTTGTGTTCTTTTTCAAGTTGTAAAAATTATTTTAAAATCATTCAGGGAACAATTAATTTATAATTATTTACTCCACAAAGTTTTCAACCGCCTTTGTTTGTTTGTTTTACCGTCTTAATAATAAGTAATAAAAGAAAATTAAATGACATCATATGGAGGTGGAAAACTTTATGGAGTAGATAATCATAAAAGTTATTTACTTTGAAATAAGCATCTTTAAGAAAAGTGAACTATTTTATGCCACATCTAATAATGATAATATCTATTACATATGTCCCGTTGAAAAACATTGAAATTCTTCATATTTTAAACAAAAATATTTGTATGCAGTGTATCAAATTAATGTAAATATTCAGAACAAACAAAGAATCCAAGAACCAACCAACCAACCAACCAACCAACCAACCAACTAACCAACTAACTAAATAATATATAATCCAGTTTATGTTAAGAGATATCTTAATTTGGTACACGAAGTGTTATCCTGTCATTATTGAAAGTACGTTCCGTCTGGGTATGTAGTAAAAATGATGATGAAATAATAAAAATAACTTTTGTTTGTTGATCAGATGAAAAAAATGCAGTTAAATATTTTTGATACATTTTAATTTGTGATTAAAATGAAATGAAAAAAACAAGAACACGCATTTTCATCATCATCACTGATTGAGGACAATGTCACATATGGCTTCTATTCGTGCTATGTAAGCTACATATAAAATATCAAGTTACTTAATTAAAGGGTGTACACATTTTCTGATTCACTTTTATTTAAAAAAAAATGTTTTTAGTAACATACTTATTGCAGTCAAAATCAGACTGACAAACATTTAATGTATATCTTTATATCCCATTATTGATACTGAACAGTTTTTCAAGTCCACACTTTATACAGGGTTATTAACTTGGTAAATTTGTGTTAACATTGTGGCAATATTGGAGAAGGTCATAAAACATGTTGATTATAAGTAATATAGTTCACCAGCAGAGAAACAGTGTATAGCTCTATTATGATAGATGTATAAAAATAACAATAAATAATTAGTACATGTAGATGTATAGATATTTTAACTTAAAATATACTAGTAGACACGTAAGAAATATTTCAAAATGACGCTAAAAATATAATAATAATAATAATAATAATAATAATAATAAGAATAATAATAAGAATAAGAATAATAATAATAATAAAGTCAGTTGAAATTCTGTTTCCATTCTAGAATGATTGGTAATAGAACGTGGATCAGGGTATGGATACGTCTCTGTTAAGATGAAATGTCAAACAATCAAAATTAAGGAATATATCTTTAAAAAATTATATTATGAATTAATGAACCATGACTATAATCATATCAATGAAAATGATTCATAGCTTAAGCTTTCAAACTAAATGCTATAGCTATAAATTTAAGATTTTTTTTCCAAACATTAAACACAATTCGAATCTTGATTATACTGTTTGGAAAACTAATAATGTGTCTTTAAAAATATATTATTTCTGAAAGTAGGTACACCTTTACTTGACATCTTTGAAACTTCACAATTCATCTATAACAAAAAGTATTAAATGCGATTTACTAGTATACCTGAAGAGGCGATGTTTCACAATTGAGAAAAGCTCCTCCCTCCTCCCTCGTCTGTACGAAAAGTAACATGCTTTAGATGAACTCATTTCCGCTTCTTTCTTCCCCTCGGTACGTGCATGTTGTGAAAAAGGCACAGGTCATCGGCAAAGCTTAGAAGAACCTGCGAAGACCAGAACTTGTACATGCGAACCAGCTCCCGGTGTCCTTACTAAAGCCGAGGAAAGTATAGAGTCGGCACATGCGATGAGGATTGGTATTAGGGTGCGTTTCCCCTGGTATACGGTTAAACGGCTTGAACAGCGGCGCCCTTTGCTAGCTTAACAGGCCTTTTCAGGGATACCTCCTGTTTTTTTTATATATTCTCAGGTTACTGTTCATTTAGGTACTCACTGGCCGCCATACTACATACATACTTCATTCCCGCACGCTCTTCATGTGTTAAGAATGTCGTTAGCTCAATACATAGAGCGTTTGACTATGAATCGGGCACCCTGTATTTGATTCCCGGACGGTGCGGGTCACTTTCTTTGTGATAGATCATGAAATCCTTTCTCTGGTCATTCGCACTGTACCTTTGCTTTAACATGTACAGAAGTTATCAGTTGCTGGTTAACTGTTTGACAGCCTGCCCAGATGAACTGTGTTCGGGTGAATTTAATGTAGCTCACAGTCATGATTCGGAGGGTAAACTACTAAAACCACAACAGGATGTCGTCATTTCGCCGTTATGAATGAAGTTGTAAATTCATACGTAACGATGGGTACAAGCCCTAAATGAAAATATCGTCAATACAAACATCATAAACAATCATAAAAAAATCATACTTAAAGAATACAATTAGAAAACAATATCTTTGACAAAAATAATCGCTTCAACATTGCTCTTGAAAGGCACAATATGCCTCAGAAACAAATAATTTTTTGCTTTTTTCGAAAGGGCAAACATGAATTTTATAATGATTTTAAATAATGGTTTAAGAGAATGTTACATGCTTGTTACCTGAAGAAAGTAGCGATAAATGTAAAATAATTTGTTGATAAAGTAGCAAAATATAAACGAAGTAGTATTTAGACTTCCATACAAATTATTAATTCACTATAACTGAAAAAGATGGTTCAGGTAATTGGCCAATGAGTAATTCTTTTGATACTATAAAAGTACACCAAAATTTAAAACTTTTGAGAAGTAATAATAAAAGCTTTAACTCATAATCAATTTCAAGCAGTAACAAAAAAAAAATAGTTTCATTTTCCAAAGATTATTACAAAAAAAAAATGTTTCAATATGATTCTTACACAATATCGTTTCACACAGTTTAATTAACAAGTATGAAAGTAGTTATTACATATAGATTGGCATTAAAACCCAGGATGATAGTTTAATTCTAACGGTCAAACAACGTCATTCGGGCTAATCAGAAAATTGAATCGTTACATTTTAATTTTTAGATTTATAATAATAAATGGTCGAAGTTCAACCTGCTTCTACAGCAAAAACGTACATTTGCGTCCCATATATGTAAATTTTGCTTTATGCGTTGAAAGTTGCCACGTTAACGTGGAACCCATGTTTATGAATTGTAATTCAAGACATAAACGAAGGAATCGAGCACGTTCAAACAACAGCACTGTTATTCAACGTTTACAGACCTAATAATCATTAGATATAATTTTCTTGCTGTGACAGATACCACTTTTAAATAAGTAAACTATAGGAGAATCATTTTAATTTTGTCACTGCGAGCTATATACAATAGGACGGAATACCTTTTTTTCGAAATTGGATGTTAAGATCCAACGTACACATCTTACGTGAGCTGAACACCTGAATACGATTTCAACCAACGTAAACTGGTTAGCGCATGCCATATAAATATAGCATTACGTCGTTAACTGTATACGGTGCAGTATTAATCCCAGCAAACGCATGACGTCGGCTCAACGTCAGATTAACGTCGGGTTCTCGCTTGTAATAAAATTAAAACAAATAATATAAACAGTTAGGCGTCTAAAGTGTTTCCGAATATACGAATTGATTGTACATCAACAAGGTGAAACTGATCCATGTGCGCAAAACTACAATCAATTAAACTACAAATCAGCAATTCGCGATCCGTCAAGAAATTGAAAATTTAATTACCTTAAACCGCGGCGTGCTAAATTTGTGTCGAATCAACTTACCCTGATGGGAGCACTAGAATCGACTGTTGATATATCTTCAAAGATTAAAGGGTTCTCAGATAGAATTGTTAAATACAGTTTTCTCGCGGCGGAATGACGGCTTTTCCATCAATAGTTGTGAATTAAAGAGAATGTAAGGAATTGTTTACATTTTAAATGAATTTCAATGAATATTTTAATAGACTGCTTAAGTGTAGTTTTGTCATCCACTTCAGTGATATATTTATAATGCTATAGGTCAGACCGACCATATTGGATACAGATGTTTAATTTTCACGTGGTTAGGCCCCTTCATATGAAAGGCGTGGTTGAGGTAGGCCCTTAAGTGACCATATCTCGGTTTAAATGAAGTGGAAAAAATGGTTTAGCTGATAACATCTGGCCGTTGTTTTCTTTTTCTCTTTTTTTAAGTTAAATAATTATCCAATTTTTTTTTAATCTACGAAAGCTTTACATATAAAGAAAAAAATAAGGAAATCAAGTAAATTATCAACAGTTAGACAACTTTAATCCAAATGTTTCAAACTCGATTAGATATCGCGCATATCACCAATGTCTTGTATGATAATTTTTTCAGCAGAACCATATTGAAGCTATATTCTATAGTCTAGCCACTGATCAAATATTTCCCCATTTATAACAGTATCTATATCATATAAAAATTTACAATACTTATTTATTTTCTTTACAATGATGCTCCCATTTGATTGGGGGCGGTGCCGTGCGGTCATCATAAACTTCAAATCTTACCACACTTGTGATTATTACGCGAAATTATTGTTATTTAATAAAATACTGGTAAGCAAAAATAATCAATAAAAAAAAACAAAAAACAAACAAAAAGATATATAGTGTAAAAGACATGTAAAATTCAAAAAGTCAGTCACTTTCGTGAAGTTAGTTAACCTGTTATTTTCTTTCTTATTTTTTTTAAAGTTATTTAAAGTTACAATGCTACAAACATAGATAAAAATACCGTCCAAACGAGACTTTGAATTATAATATAAGTAGCTTTTGCTAGAATACCAACACGATTATCAGCGAGGTGTTCCTAATACTAGATTACCAGATGATCAAACTTACTGTCTTTATTTGTATATCTCCGGGTTGAAAATTACTTATTCGCCGCGTCATGACAAAACCAACATAGTACGTTTGCGACCAGCATGGATCCAGACCAGCCTGCGCATCCGCGCAGTCTGATCAGGATCCGTGCAGTCTGATCAGGATCCATGCTGTTCGCTATCAGTTTTTCTACTTGCTATACGGTGTGTAAGCGAACAGCATGGATCCTGATCAGACTGCGCGGATGCACAAGCTGGTCTGGATCCATGCTGATCGCAAACGCACTATGTTGGTTTTGTTATGACGCGGCTCATATGTTATAGAAAATCTGTGTATAAGATACCGAACTTTTTCATTTCATATTTTTTAAGTTTTAGTAACCTCTGATTAATTGAGACTTGATCAAATTATTCATAAAATGGTCGTGTACTAAAGCATAATGGGCATGAGTGCTACAAAACAAAGTTCATATATGGACAATTATTTGAAATTTTATAATAATGATTAATAATTATATCAATTAAATCATACGCATTTAATCTTTATGTTAATTCAGGTATTACATAAGATACCACTAGCCTATGTGTGTGACAAAACAATCTCATTATACAAAATGTAAAAAACAACAACAAAAAACATATAACTCTCTACAGATAGGCTCTGAACGAAAACACATTCAGTTCCCAGATTATTACGAAACGCGTCTAGGGGAAATAGAAGTAACGAATAAATTGTCCTTCTTAAAAGAGTCGTGTGACAATTTGACAATAATTCATCTTAGCTAGTCTTTCCAATCTCAGAGCAATGACATTTCAACGTTTTCTGTTATTACGCTCCGCCGCTCATTCGCCTATTATCGTCAAGAGGGGAGCTAGCGTGAAAGATGAATTCAAGATTATTTAATTTACGCTGTGAAAATCAAATATGTCTTTTATTGACGGGCTGGAAATCTTGTTAGGCGGACACCACTGCCTAATAAGAATAAACACTATTTTCGCCATTGTAACCGTTAATGATTGGAGATAACTTTATTAAGGAGTCATCCGTTAGAGACGGGAACGATAAAGATGTCTTCTTTAGTCGTTCCTATAATGCCATTTTCCTAATATCGGCGTTCTGAAGTGTCACGTGATGTATTTCTAAGAACTTTGCAACAAAACATCAGAACGTAATGATGTCATGTGACCCTAGTTTGTCGCATCGCGTTGATGTGATTTTAAGTAGGAATTAGCGACAAATCCACCTGATCCGAGGCCGAGATGCCTCTTGAATCATAACGAACTGTCTTGTCGCAACCTCTTGAATTGTGTAGTCAGTTAAGATTGGGTTATCGTCACTGGCAATAAGTGAACTAATTTCTTTCTTCGATGACATTCAAACTTTTCCGGACTTAATCCA
The DNA here is from genome assembly GCF_026571515.1 of Ruditapes philippinarum. NCBI lineage: Eukaryota > Metazoa > Mollusca > Bivalvia > Venerida > Veneridae > Ruditapes > Ruditapes philippinarum. Next base: position 50,174 of record NW_026864465.1, on the reverse strand, counting down.
CTTTATATACGTGTATAACGTGGTAAAGAGCATAGAAGTTCAAACCAGTTGAAAGTGGAAAGAAAAATGTTAAAGTATGTATTTTACAAATCAAAAGAAGAAGGAAAAAAGCAACAACACTAAATTGTCCATAAACCTTCAAATATACTCTTATTAACTCTTTTCTTCTAATTTAACTCTTAAAAGAATTTCTTAACAATATTTTCAAAATCATACTTAATTAAAAGATAGGTCAAAATAGTCGGCTTGACTTTTGGTTCAATTATTCATAGTTCATTTTATTACCCTTTCGATGGAACTTTTCAGTTGTTTCGTTGTTGTTGTTTTCTTCTTTTTTTGTTCGTTTTTTTTAGATATATATGGAAACTGTCATTTTCCTGAATAAACAATGCATGTGTTATTGAAGAAAATAGACTTAAACAAACTGTAATGCATATATACAGGTATAAATACGCGAAACAATCAAAATGTGGAGATGCTTTTCTTATTTTAGTCATCATTTGAATAAAAGTATAAATGATATTGAGAAAATAAAAAAAATGGTTGACTAAAAATAGTTACTTTGCTTTCATGTCATATATTTATTATTATGTTTCGATAATTATAAAAATTTATATTATAAAAATAAAAACATCTTGTCTTACGTTACAGTACAACGGAAGGCGACCTTAACTAGCTTGTATATATAATACTTCATGTTTTTTTAACACTAGAACTTCTTAAAATAAGATGGTTGACAAATAAATCTTTTGAATAATCTCATTTATTATCATTACTTTTGATTTTTTTTTAAGTTATCTTCGTATACAAGCGCATAGCACTTCGGTATCTTAGTATTCCTCAAAAATAAATTTGTAAATACTTGCTACAAAATATTGATAAGAAAACCGATGAGCTATTTTACAAAATTATTTCCTGTGAGAAGAGCAGCACTTGTTTGATTAAAAAATATCGAGATGAAATTACGTGATTAGCCTGCACCGTTATAATCACACGCCGTGAAAATAGCTTCTTTACGCTCATTTTCACCTTGTGAATAATTAATGTTACGGAAATGAACGAGAACCTTTGAAACAATATTAATATGATCTTGATGGCGTGGTTGGAAATTAAATCATAGCTATTAAATGTAATATGTCATAAAATGTATTTTTGCGAAGAAGTTATTGCTATAGTTTGTATAGGTGAGGCCCGTCACTTTTCCTTTGAAGAATGTTTTCCAAATTAAATATAAGAATTTAACATGAAATGAAAAATCAGTTGGGGTTGTGTCTGTGTGACTTATGATTATAGCATCCCGGGAAAGAATGATTATATTTAATCAAGAAAAAATTATTGAAATGCTTCATATAAAAATAGTAAAGATTTTTAACCGCATTCTAAATAAAGTAGTTTAAGTAACAAAAAGAATATATCAGATAAAATTTAAAAATCATGTAAATCGTTATTCTTTCAAACAATAATATGTAGAAGTAATAAGTATGTCTTTGTTCGTTACAAAAACCTGAAACTTAAAATGATCTTAAGACCCGTCAAAAAACAACAACAAAAAAGAAGAAATAATAAAAGAATATCAACTTTCAACTTCAGTGCAGCCAATTTTAGAAACCTAAATCCAAAAACGTTTTCTATTGCAATTATCCAAGTCCATCTGATGTTCAAAAACAAATAATAACAATTTACCGGTAGAGCCTCATTCCGATATTTTTGCGGGATAAAAATCACCGGTGTCGTAAAACAAAGTTCCTGTAAGAATTGTAATTAGGCATCAAAACGTATTGTTTTGAAAACAGCAGGTGGTTTTGTGTGAAGAAGGGGACGATTAATAGTCGGTAATTGAAAAAAATACCGCCATCTTGATTGAATGGTTAATCGAATGCCTTGCTTTTGTCGGCACTTTAAAGACATTGAATAGGGATGGTTTATATCTTTTTTCATAGTTCGGCATGGATTTATTAGCTAACTTAATAATGCGGTAATGAATAATAGGAGAAACTAATAGATCAAGTAACACATATTTGATATATGAATACACGTCATGCACTGTTACATAGTTTTTTTAAGTTCATTTTCGAGAGACCTGAATAAAAGAACATTTAAATAACATGTTTCAGATTTTAGAACATGTTTTATCTGAAACATTTATAAAGTGTGGACACAGATGAAAAAAACCAAACAAACTCGGATTAATATTCATATAATTTAAAAATGTGAATCTTTCATCTGAAATAAAATAAAATCCGGTATATAAATTAATTAATTATAATAGTATTAAAACATTTTTATGCTCGAAAAAAAATAGTACGAGCTGTTTGCCACATGGCAGTTTAAATGCTTTACACGGTGGTCAAATTAATTATCACGTCAGAAAATGACTTTAATGAATCTTATGACGTTTGGTGATTTGCGTTATTTCTGTGAATATATCCTCTTATTAAAAAGAAACAATAACAACAAACAACAACAACAAAACATGTGTGCATTATCACACTTACCGTAATAAGATGGTCATAGCTTGCCGTTGAAATGAGTTTAAAGCAGACTGTTGAGTTTAATTCTTTAGTTATAACTACGAAATATAAGTTGATGGCAGCAGATATTACCCCCTATATAAATGGAAGATAACGAAATAAATAAATAAATAAAAAAAAACCTTACTTTACCACTCTCGTCACCCTCTCCGACCGTCAATCGTGCATGTATGTATGTATATATGTATAGATAGTACATTGTATAAGAAAATTCCGTCACAAACCTGCATTTCCCCTAGACTGGAATACCTCATACATTATTCAAATAATCAAAGATTGTAATTCTTCCGACACCGACTGACACCACCAGCAGCTGCCATTTAGCACGTCATGTTGCAATTTAGTTTAGTCTGTTTCTAATTAAACATTTAAGTTCTTGTTATATCAAATCGTTTAAAAGAAGGACTCCTGATTAAAACGATTAAAGGAGTCAGAATATTTGTAAGTCACGCGAACTCTTACATTTTCAATTACTTTCCATCACTGTTTGCCCAAAGGAAATCTTAACATTACTGTTACAATTTCAAGTTGTATAAAGTTCATTAAAATCTTTAAATAGTGATTTTTCTAACGTTTTTAAGCGTCGACAAGAATTTGTCACGTCAGCTAATTTTCTGTCCAAGTTTTAAAAGTTTTCGACGACGTTATTTCCCTGTGTCTATTCCTTTAATTTTAATACATGTTATAGCAAAGAGAGCGAGAGTTGGCATTTCCTTCTAAATTGAGAAATAAGGGGCTGATCAAATTATATCCTTACAAAATTGTTACTTCAATAATGAGGATTACAACTTCCACATTCAATATTACTTAGTTTTTCTGTTATAGCAAATCACAATATCAACGTATAAATCATGTTAACATGTGTACTGTAATATAGAATAAAACATAATTAAGATAAAATTGTTGTTATTGCTATTTCAGGTATGATATCAGAAAGTTCTGACCAACCAAGATTTTCTCCACCATGTCCTTCACCATTGAAGATCTCGAATTTGATCGCCCCGTCCCCAGGAATTGTTGTGTCCGTACCGTCGCATGTTGATAGTTCCACTCCCGCCTCATACTCTAAGCGTGTATCACCCGGTCTGACATGCCTAGTATGCGGGGACACGTCGAGTGGTAAACATTACGGGATACTGGCGTGCAACGGCTGCAGCGGGTTCTTCAAAAGAAGCGTCAGAAGAAAACTAATTTATAGGTAGGTGTTACATAGATGACATTTCTCTTTAAAGATTAATTTTGAAGGAAGCCTTATATGGAACAATAATACTAAAATTAAAGATTCTGCTGGCCGTAAGGGGGTGACCCGACTTAAAATCCGTTTCTGTTTTCTGTACTTAAGATCAGTTAGACATTAAGTTATATTTTTCTTTCACAACTGTCAATAATTTCAAGTATTTACGCTATTTCATATTTACCAACGTTGTATATAAAGTATGTTGGCTGCTCCGCCTACAGGACGCGTGACAAAAAATTGTACATTTAAGATTTTGTCATATACTTAAAAGCGAAAATAAGATTAATGTATCTATAAATAAATAACTTCTATAACTTCTATAATTTTAGATGCCAGGCTGGTACCGGACTGTGTATTGTTGACAAAGCGCACAGGAACCAGTGTCAAGCTTGTCGTTTAAAGAAATGTCTGCAATTAGGGATGAACAAGGACGGTCAGTGTAATAATGTTTTGTTTTCCATTTACTGATCGTCAATTTCTCTCAGTCCTTATTCGATACCATTCGCCAATTTTCCTCCATCTTACATTTGGTAATGATTGCCAATTTCCTTCAATCCTAAATACCATAATATTTATCAGGGGCTGAAAAGTTTGAATTAAGTATAAAACTGTTTTTGATGATTTGTTTTATAAAATTTATAAATGTTAAAATTTATGTTGTTCCTACCAGCTAATTGTCTGTTCTCAAAAGACTTGTTATATAGAATGTCTCTGTACATAACAGATCTCACATGAATATTGAACTTAAACAGAAAGTTCAAGAACTAATAAAAATCATAAAATGGTTCTATTTTAAGCAAGGCTTTAAGGGTCGGTGGCCACCATATTCACATTCTAATTTGAATATTTGATCATGTAGAACAAACTAAAGTTAGTTTATTTTTCATACTGCACGCATAAAATAATTGCCTTAGTATAACACTTACACAGTCCGGAATCACACAGCAACGGAATCACGTTTTGCAATGATTTCTTGCATGCGCCATAAACGGAAATAAACTTAATTCTTTCAAACATATATTTTTGGACTATTCTTCTTCTTCTTCTTCTTCTTCTCCTTCTTCTTCAAAATTCAAACAATTCTTATTTCAACAAATATACAGCTTAGTAGCCTGAAATAAGTAACTGTAACGCTGAATTATTTCTTTAATTTTTTTTTTCTGCTTTAAAATTGTTAGTTTTTACACAAAGTGATGAAGAAACTTTGGTCGTTTTTAGGGATATTTTTGTGAAATATCTCTAATGCAAAAGAAATTTGAAAATAAATACACGTACAGGCTTCTTTTTTTATTTGTTTTTTCTTCAAATGAAAAACTGATCTTCTATGAATTAAATATTCTGGAATCCTGCTCTCATTGTGAATATTATAATGTTAGAATAATGTACATGTATTTAGCAACCTTGCAGTTCTGTATATAAAACAACCTTGCAGTTGAAAACTAACATAATATTTTGTTTACAGCTGTACAAAATGAACGTCAGCCCCGAAACACTGCACAGATCAGAAATGATCAGATGGAAAACGGGTTTGAGTCTAGCTTAGGAAGTACACAAGCGACCGTCTCGGCCACGCACCCCGCGTTTAGTCCGGCCGCTAAACACAGGCTGATGGCGGGAATCAGTAGTCGTGAAACCTCGACAAAACAAGAACACAGACATGAAGGTATAGTATTATGAAGTCATTTTCCAAATAATATATCTAGCAATAAATTAACTATAAGCAGTGTGTGTATTGAGAAATAATTTTTCAATCATGCCACATATTCATGTATTTGTAATAAATGTACAGTATAAGCATTATGCAAAGAAAGTCTGCACTTGGTTTCTTTGAAATTCTGTATACATTTAAAATAGTGGCAAATTTGTTCCATTCAAAAATTACGTATCAAAAGGGAAGGGCATTTAAAAAATGGCAACATTCTGCAACTTTTATTTTTCATCCTCAGCTGTTTACACGTAACCAAAGTTCTGATAATAGTAGTAAATATAGTCCTTCCAAATACGCCAATACTTTGTTTAATTAATAGATACGTACTATGTATTCAATATTTCCCTGTAACCAAGGGAACACTTTCCTTTGCAACACAATATATTTTGCTTGCTTGGATTTTGTAGTCAAGATCTTACGGAGCGTGACAACGCCAAGTGTAATGAGAACTATCAAGAGAACTTGATAAAATGTTGTTGCTTTTTTTTCTTAATGCCAGCATTGTGGCGTCAGTGATGTAACGTATAATCAATGTTTTAGAAGTCATGGAATTTGGTTTAAAATTATTGTTTTGTTTCGGTTTTATCAAAAGATGGAAAACTGAATGACCATGTTTTAATTATATATCTTCTTAATTAAAAGTACTATACGCATTAATAATTTATATATTTTGATACAGACCACGATGAAAACATTGACGTCACAGGCACCGACAGTAACGAACGTCACGTGACACCATATTACAGTAGCTATGGAGACACGTTCTTCCCCCTGGCTGGTCAAGAAACTATGTATGAATGCTCTGCTAGACTGCTTTTTATGGCTGTACGATGGGCAAAGAATCTCCCGTCCTTTGCCAATTTACCATTCAGAGACCAGGTTTGTATGTTTTGAATATATTATAGATAAAGTTTCTATGCTTCTACCTAATTAAGATAAAATCACTGATCAGTTTTATGTATAGGTTTGAGTGCATATTGGGTGTTCTTCGTAAATAAGAAAGCTAAAAAGGAGCGGAGCTTGCGAAGCGACTGTAGCTTTCTTATTTACGAAGAACATCCAATATGCACTCTAACCGGCTTAGTGCTCCGCCCACTTGCGTTTTATAATATAAAACGACCAGTTTATATAAAATCTGTTCCATTAAGATTTGAAACCTGAAAATTTGAAAAATCCTCGTCGGTGTTTGGCTTAAAAAAATTGGCGAGCACTAATCCGTATTCCAAAGAATTAAAGCAATGCAACTTGGAAAAGCCGACATTACTAATTTAATAACGCAATATTACTGAAAATATACTGCAATAGACCGCCAGCTCATTAAAGGTCGAACGACCTTCTAACTTTAAAATTTACTTATCAATCAAAGATCATATGTCTAATAAAAATAAAGACCGTATTACTAATAAAGCAGTGCCCATACTTTTATAAATTAAAGGCTATAGAAATGTTGTTTTTCCATAATCAAATATGTTAAAGATAATATCATCTGCTTAGCAGCAGCTGTCTAAGATTTATTAAGAAATATTTTTATCGACTGCATATTTTAGGTTATACTGTTAGAAGAAACATGGGGAGAATTGTTCCTGCTATGTTCTATCCAGTGGTCGATGCCGATGGAAGCATGCCCGTTGCTAGGCAACCTAGAACATAACCAATCAAAATCCGGGTCCTTGGCTGCTGACATCCGGGCACTTCAGGAAATATTTTCGCGGTTCAAGGTCATTGGCGTTGACCCTGGAGAGTTTGCCTGCCTGAAAGCCGTGTCATTATTCAAGCCAGGTATGTTAGAACTGTCGAGTCTTTTTAAGTATTAGTTGTGATAAAATCTGACATCAAATCACGATAAACAAATGGTAGATTCTCTTAAATGCCCTGTTTTTCTACGAGCTAACGTTTACGAAGTAGATGTAATGACTTTGCAAGATCATGTGATTTACAAACGAGACCACTGTTATCACTCTTCTGACGATCTCTTTCAGATTTATGTCATATAATATTTTATTACCCATACTTATAGAGTGACTGTCCAAAATCTTCATTTTGTTTCCATAGTGACTGTCCAAAATTTTCATTTTATTTCCATTTACAAACCTTGTTTTTTGTTTTAGACTATTTATAGTTCAATTAATTTATTGTTTCAAATAAATGACGCCAGTATGAAGGTTTAGAAGAAATTATTGTCAGATTTTTAATGCCAGTAGCGATAGAGTCGCTCGATGTACCAATGCATGTCAGGCCACTCTGAACACGGACTTTTTTTTACATTTTAGAATAAACTTAGTGATTACTTGATTAAGCTTGTATACTATTGTTTTCATTTATTTTTGTAACATTGAAATCATATCATCTGTACATATTTCAGAGACACGTGGATTGAAAGATCCGCATCAAGTTGAAAATCTACAGGATCAAGCCCAGGTCATGCTTGGTCAACATATTCGTGCACAACACCCCACACAGCCTGTCAGGTTTGACTTTAACTACCTTGTCACAGTTAAATGATTTTTATAACATTTCACAATTACTTTTTTCTTTTTAAAAATATTGAATAATGTATATACTACATTCATAACGAATGAGCATTTTATGGTTAATGGATTATATAAATATATATTCGTAAATTACAATACCTAAAGTTCAACAATAATTTGTTGTTGAAGTTTTTCTTTCTTTCCTTTTGTCGTGCTTTAGCTTTTCTTTTTATTTTCTCGTATCTCTGAAAGGGGAAATATTGAAATGAAATAAAAGATTAAAGCATTACCTGTAATATGATAACAAATAAAGTATCTGTGAATATTTTTTTCTTCAGATTTGGACGTTTACTTTTGATGTTGCCATCACTACGATTTTTATCAACTGAAAGTCTGGAGAAGGTGTTCTTTGGAAGGTCGATCGGAAATACACCCATGGAAAAATTACTTTGTGACATGTTTAAAAGTTAAACTCTTTTTTTTTGTTGGATTTTGTGGACCAAAGTGTATGTTTCAGGACATGTATATTATTGATCCAGGACGAATGATTACATGTAATTTTCATACCAAAACATTTTATGGAAGATAAAGGAAACAAATCACTTCCCAAATCAAGAAAAGAAAATACAAAACAAAACAAAGACCAAAATGAGAAACGTTTAACAACGTAGATGAAGGTGTGCCTGATCTTAACCACCAATATGACATTGTAAATAAAGTCCTGGTAAAATATTACAGATTTAAGACAAACAAAAAGATGACTTAATCCCTAGTAAGATAACAGTATTATATATAGATCTATATTTATCAAAAACATATTTTTCAATGCACGATGGTACCCTGTAAGACGAAAATTCTCAAAACAAAAGCTCCTGGTTACCTACCATCTTTACAAGTTTTGATCAAACGTCAAAGAATTGTGGATATCTACAAATGAAACGGTGTTGTTGACCCTTGGAATCTATAAAACTATAATAAAAAAATGGGTAGAGAGCACTCACCTAAGTGCGTCCGACCGAGATTTGACACGGCGGCAGAGGGGGTTTCATACCCTCCTTCTACTGAATCAGTTAAATAAATGTCTTACTTATCCTAATTTGTAAATGTTTACCCGTTGATAATCCTATATTTATCAAACATGTATGTCATTGTTACGTATGGATACATTTAGTTCTGGTAAAAATTTAGAAATTATAATGAGTTAATTTTTTTTTGTATTCCTTTGATGATGAGTGTAAACGGTGTTGTACTTGACGCTGAACATAATTAACTATGCTCCATGAAAATGTTTAGGAAATAAATAGTTTTGAAAACGGTACTTCAAATCAAGAATCTCTGTAAATTAGTCTCCAAGAACATCAAATTATCTTGTCAAATATCATATGAGAATAACATATTTACTTTAATGTTTCTATGTAGTTCTTTTTTTTCTAAAATGTTTACTTCATATAATATATATACGAACGAAATCTGCATTACATGTATTTGAATCTACCACATATTTTTTTCTAACCATAAATGTTTACTAAATATCTAATAAAAAAGAAATGCATCTTATTGTTTATTTCTGAAAATAACGTCAGAATATATGTCAAAGAAATCCTATATAATAGACGAACTAAGGCGTTTGTTTATTAAAAATAATTCTAATCTGAATCACTTTGTGAAAACACGAGAGGTCAACACTCTATTAATGCATATTATCATCTTATTTTTCCATAGTAAAACATTTTATTTTCAATTAATCTTATTTCGTTTGTCTAAACAAAGACACACGATAGTTAAATGTGTTTTTATTACAATATTGCTGATGCGTATAACTTTGGGATTTAAAAGCTCTACGCGTGTAAATTATCGAATTGTTTTTCGAAAGTGTTGTCAATGCGTTCATAAATCTTTCATTCATTTTCTTAAGTCATATTTAGATGCTAGTAAAAAATCAAACGATTAAGTCTTCGCCCTACCTTTCTGTCAATGAGAATGCCTCAATTTTTAATTTCTGTCAATATATTTCGCATAAACTGTACTCAATAGCGTTTATTTAACCAGTTTTAAACGCTGCATGTATCTGGTTTAGCATTACTTGCCGACAAAAAGTCGGTTAACGTCTCAGTTAGTCAGACGCTTATAAGAAACAAGAGGGCCATGATGGCTTGGGATCGCTCAAATGAGTTATGTTGCTAGAAATGTCACAATTTTTCAATACAAAAGTCATTAATTAGATCACATGGGGTTTGCCTTCTTTTACTCAAGCTGCATTATACTAGACGTCAGTTACAAAATGTTATATGCAAAATGCCTAAGCTTTTCACATAAGAAAAACATGTATTTTCATATGCATCTATAAGTCTATATGCCAAATTTTGACAACAGGGGCATTATTTTTAAAACTTTGTACTGGACCACAAGTTGATTCTAAATGCCAAATATCTAAGCTCTTGTTATTGTACTTTTCAAGAAGAAATCTTATATAAATATATGTTAACTAAGTGCATGTGACCCTAAAGGGTGGGGCTATTTTCGAAACCAGGGTGATAACTTATAAAACTTTGGTACACTAGGCAATACTACATGCCAACTATCTAAGCTCTAAGCATTTGTAGTTCTTTTTACAAAAGAAGACATCAATATATTTTCCTATGTAAGTCTAGATATAACCTTAGTGACCCCTGGGACGGGGTCAATTTTGACCCAGTGGCATGTTTTATATAACTTACATCGATGACCACAAGACGATTCTACATGCCAAATATTAAGATCTCAGACAAAAATATTTTAAACATGTTAACTATACACCACAGGTGGCAGTATCAGTGTTTGGACTCCCCACCCCTATCTGCCCCTGTACCCCTACTACAACCCTGAAAAAAAAGTTATAACTATAATTTTGATAGTGGAATTTTTTTTATATAATTTCATCGGTGGTTTTGTATTTGGTACCTTATAGTAAGCCTCAGAGTGTTGAATTATTTTTTTTTTCAGGGTTGTAGTAGGGGTACATGGGCAGACAGGGCAGATAGGGGTGGGGTGTCCAAACACTGATACTGCCACCTGTGTTATACACATGTTAACTGTATCTCTGTAAACTAAGTGACCCACAGGGCAGGTCTTTCATGATTTATATAACTTCACGTGGCGATACTATTGCCAAACATCTAAGCTCTGAGCATTGTACTTTCCGATTAAAAGATTTTTAACATACGTTTACCATCCATCATCAGTAACTGCGCTCTTAGGAAAACAGGCAATCAGTTTGTACCAATGGCAGCAAAGTATTATATACGAGCTGTAACAGAAAAAGTGTGTGCTTCTTAAAACTGCCAACCGTTGTTAAGTCTTGAACAGTAAAATTTTGTAGGCATGTCAACTTTAGCATCTTATATATTTTACATATCTATGCAATAAAAACATGTAGAAAGCCATAGGTTGGTCGAATTGAGACATAATGTTGCAAAAATTTAATAATGCATTGCGTGAAACAATTTGCTAAGCTTTTACGACTATAGCTTGTCCAAAATGGTTCCCTGTGTGGTCTTATGGAATTAATAAAGCGTTACCAGTGCCAAACAGTTCTCCAAAAGAACATTGTTAAAGTATCCTTTGAAAGTGTCATCTTGATTTCAACAAAACTTACACAAAACCGGACAATTTCTCTTTCTTTACACGGCGTCACGGAGAAATTTTCTTTTTATCTTGCTTCGAACTTTTGTTTGTTTGTTGTTTACCATTGAATTTTTTTATCAGTTATTACCAAAAGTCGTAGCCGGTTTGAATCTGATGAGTGTGATAGATCAATTACTTCTATATTATTTCTATCTCAGTTATATAGAGTTATATATTCAAGCATGTCAAGACAAAGGAGACGGTTTTATACGAATACTGGAAGAGAGATAACTCATATTAAAACTTAGTCAAATTATGTTTCTAGTTACCTCCCCTGAATGCAGCGTCTTATTTCATGGTTTAGTTAAAACATATTTATTCGCATTTCCATATCTATTCAAATGTATTTACATGTCTTTAAAACTTCACAAGCATCCGAATGACATCATGAGCAATGTTCACCCCATAATAACATAAAGTATACAGAATGAACCTGATAACCTAAACAGACATTCATCGGACACCGACGCCTTTTTGTCACGGCACCTTAACCAGTGTCTATTCTAGGATTCAAAAAACAGGGGCGATTTTTATTGAAAAGTGAGAATTTATTACATTTGTTGATCTTTTTCCTTCTTTCTCTATGTAAAATTTCCCCCATGGCCTCTAAAAAAAAAATGGGGGGGAAAATTCCCTAAAAATATGAGTAAATCCCCCCTCCTAGAATAGTTTACTGCTTTAATTAAAATGGAATTCGTACCCGTCGAGAAACCACGGGGCCCTTGAACTCGGGGGAACAAAGAATCACTCTCATTTAGCTCAAATGAGTCTTTTGGTATCTGGGGAGCTTACAAAAAAAAGTGTTAGATTTCAGAAAGATTTAAGGTGTGGGCTGAATGTGGGTGGAAGTTTTTGACGGGAATCAAAACCCAAAAAAATGCGACAGGGAAAAGTGGGGCGTTTTTGAAGTTGTGCCGGGATCTTTTTTACATGATGTGACAAAAATTGGGAAATTTAGTTTGCCTTTCTATAGTTTCATTTTAAAGAGGGGGCAATGTCTTTTATTTTTGTATAAAAAACACTTTTGCACGCATGTTTAGTTAATAAGATTGGAATGAAGAAGTAATGTATGTAATCTAGCTAGGTGTGTATGCGTGTCCCCACCCATAGACTGAGAACATTTTGAAATCTGGGGTTGAAAATGGTGTTACTTCCTAAAATTTCTAGTGCTGATTATGGTACCTTTTGGATGATTGAACAGCGCATTGTATTTTGTATAGATTAGTGTTACTTAGTAAGCATTAACAAAATAAAAGCACACTATAAGCAAGGCAGCTTAATCAGGGTCTTTCAAATGAGCTTTTTTTTTAATTTATGCATTGTTCAATGACAAAATAGAAATTGATTTTAAAGAGAAAAGATGTTTTAAATCGTATCATATAAAAATATTATAATATTTCACGATGTTATTTGCAAATATTTGATGTTTAATTTGGTGCATTTTCAAAATGGCGCCGATTATCGGCAATTATTCTGAACAAACAATCTATGTTTTTTTAACAAAGATGGCTTTAAAAAACATCATTTTCTGAAATATGTATCCCTTTTTCAAAAGTTTAAAGATTTTCAAATAACATCATGTCGTTAAAATTTTCATTTTTGCTCTTGTATTTAATATTCGCCCTTTTCTTGAACACTTACATAATTTGCTTATAGCAAACTATACCGATTTATACCGAGACATGTTTAATTGTAGCGAGAAGGGTTTACATAGCGTGTTCCAGACCATTCTATTTGAAATACCCTGGCTTAATTAACACTCGTGCACAGTCACGTGCAAATCATGCAAATGGGTGGACAACAAATCATAGTATCATATTAGCAACTTTCCTTCCTATAATTGATGATGGAATGAGTGGATGATATTTTTCTCCTTTTACTAAGAAAGAATGTAGATCTAACTTTGAATATTTTATCAGTATCTCAGTTTTGTTCAAAAGCAAAGTGCCTGTCATTCGATGCTATTGGTGCAAATACCAAGAAATACAACGTGGGAAATATGAAGTATGAGCTAAATTAGAAATAGAGGATATAAATTTGTTTAGTTCAGTGTAAGATCGTAATATATTTCACCGAGTGAGCACCAAAAGGTATATTTCTTAAATATAAACTTTTGGTGTTCACAAGGTGAAATATATTTCGATCTTACACTAAACTAAACAAATTTTCTTTTTATTATATGCAAAGAAACGTTTTAAAAAGACATTAAACCTAATACTGAATGAAAAACGCGCCAAATAATAATACAAAGTGACGTAATTTACGACGTCACGTCATTAAGTTGGTTCCTAGTACTGTGCACGCTGGTATTTCACTGAAACAACGTAAGGGGCTAAAATTCAAAACAGTGAAATTATCAAATTGATAATTTCACTGTTTAAAACAGTGAAATTACCAGTTTTATATCACTGATATATTTCTATAAACCACCGAAAAGAATGTGATAAAAAGAAATAAAAAGTGTTGTTTTAAGTACCGTTTTAACCGGATAACTTACGGTACGGCTTTAATCTGTATGACGGATACGGGAATTTAGCGCTTTTCACGGAAAATTTTTTAGGAAGGTACTAATTTGGGTTGATATGTTAAAGGTTTGTGTTGATTTTCTTTTCCAATGCAATGAAAATATTATTTTAACCTTCATTTAAGCATTAACAATAATAACAAACACCTTCATCCTTTCTAAAATGCATAAAGTGCCATTTATAAAAGTGTAGTAGTCACCGGATATGTAATTTGATACTTAATGACTGAGACATAATTTTATAACTTTGACGATGCACAAAGCCTTCACTGTTATATGTAAAATGTCAAATGATAACAAGCACTTGTTACTTCTAATTAGATTTTACTCACTACAGTGTTGAAGCAGTTCCTATAGACGTTTGAAAAAATAGTCATGTTTACAAAGTATGAAAAAATTGCTTTTTTCACAGATTCTAACATTTTTCACTCTTTAATTTATAAATAGATGTGAAGACATGAATTAAACGTGAAGTTCATTCCTGATAGCGAAAAGATGAGCTTTTAGCATTTGATAATTTAAGTGGCAATCTCCTGGATAAGACCGCTACGTATATTTCAAAAGTAAAACTTGTATATTAACCTTATATATACTTCTGGTTCAGACCCCAGGGTCTACATGTATTCCAGGATATACTGTAGCCATTTAAGCACTTTGTCTGATATATGTAACATTTATATTTTCTATTTGGATGGCTTACTAGCACACAAACTAAACAAGACCCGAAGGATGGTTTATATATTTTATTATATGTGTTGCATCCAAGTATACACTCATAAACTCCCAAACATCAAGTAAACATACACACAGTAACAATAACGATATTTGATATTAAAGGCGTGGCTTATTATATCTTGTAGACTTGCTTACTACAGTATATACCAGAATACGGTCTTTAGTGTGGTGCTCCAATCATTTTTTTTTTAGTCTCAGGAAGCCTTGCATTAACAGGAAGTCAAACTTGTTTATGCACTTTGATATTGGTTGCAATGCTTGACCAGTTCATAAATGTTTTGTTAATGAATACTAACCAATTAAGTGTCTGAAATTATTTTTTTTATTGTTCCCCACCAAATAAATAACTATGACGCACTTTATGTCATCTACAGGTAGATAGGGTGGACACAAGAAATAATACCATATTCGGAATGAAATAAATAAAATATTATGTGTTATTGGCAACCTGGCTCTACCTTAATAGCTAGAGAAACCTTGACAACTTTAAATATTTAGTGACAATCATTTTCTATGAAGTCAGGTTTGAACACACTGTGACACAGGAGATAAAAAACATATGATAGAATCTGTTGTACCCTTCCAATCATCTTTTGCATAACCAATAAGGTCAAGCCTTTTGATAATGCCTTTACCTGTTCATATAGATCTAACATGCGCAAAAAAAATCTTGTAGAACAGTCAATTTCCCCTTTTTAACAGTTCAGTACATAGTGTAAACCAACTAGAGTTTAGTTTAGTTTCAGCAGTTTTACTCCATTTAGATAATTTATCATGCTATTTTAAAGAAAATTTTTAGATTATCTGTTACAGATGGGTCATATATATCAATAACTAGGATCATATATAAGGAAGGTATTAAATCAGCTTGTGTCAGATCTGTGTTACAGGATGAATGAAAATACATGTATTTTATTAATATATTAAATCATTATCATTTACCATTTTTTATCTGTATTTTTTTCAGGTTGAGCGTCTGACTTCAAAGATGTAACTTAAAGAAAACACCGGTACGCTACTAATTATAGAAGTTTGATGGTTTTGAATTCTCTGGCACTCTAATTCTTTCTTTAATCTTTGAAAAAATGTGCTAATTCTGACTGTGAAGGAGAGATTAATGCATTTTTGATTTTTAGTTAGAAAAATCTTCAAACAATCCATACATTTAAAACATCTTGATACAGATGGAGATCATGTGTCTAGCCTGTATTTGAAATGACAAAAAAGCATTCAACTTTTTGATTAAAGAAATTTTTCATTAGTAAAATTTAAAATATGTTATTCATTTTTTGAAAGTTCGGAATCACTCTTTCCCCTCTACAATAAAAGATCGGGGAAACGCTATCTATATTTGGAATATCAGCCACTGTGAAAACATTATATCAACATTTTACCTATACAGACATGTGAAATTTAAATATAGTTACAAATCTCAACTTGCCGACAAACTTGACAAAATCCTTGCATTTAATACCAATCCTTCAGCAATATTTTATGATCTATATGAACGCTCCCCATTATACAATGACCTGAAGGAATTAGACAGGAAGGCCATAACTAATGACAATGCCAGGGAGTTTCTTATGAAACCAAACACAGCTTTAAACTATAAGACTCACGGGATTAACGTTGGATTAAGTGATCTGGTAGCTTTAAACAGACAAGTTCCCGATTCAAGACCATACGGGTTTGTATGAAGTTTGTTCTGTCTTTTGTAATGTTGTAAATTTGTATGTAATTATTGATGAAGTTTGTCCTTAAGTTACTTTGATACATAAACATTTTTGTCACTAGACTTGTATTTTTTTCTGCTTTCAATGAATATATTAAGTTAGCCTGCTGACAGAAACAGATTCAACCCTTGTGCCATCTTTCTGTGGTCTGCTGTATTTCATAATTTGCCCTAAAAATGATGAATGGTTTTGTCTAGATTGAAAGATGGGCAAATTCATCTTAGGTATTGAGCATGAAAAAGGTTACAATTTACCTCATGGGAATTTCCATGAAATATACAATGAAATATATACATAATATAATGGTTAGTCTGTCACTGTCCTTTTACCAGACAAGAAGGAAATAAAAACAGAGTTTATAAACTTAAAAAAAAACCCAAAGGTGTCAGAATAATGATAATCATTGATGTAATAATACAAGGGAGAAAATACTAAATACATTTCAACCCAACTAGATACATGTACATGTATTCGTTTTTTTAAGAATTTACTTGTTGTTTGACATTATAATTTTCAAGGTAGCTTCCATTGAATTGTTTTCAGGTACAGTTATCCAAATATCTTTAAAAACACTGAGGCATCAATTTATATAAGTTATTGTTTCTTTGTTACAGGTGTTCAGACATTGAGTATCCATCTGACTTGCCAACAGTTGGCATTGTAATTCCTTTCCATAATGAATGGCCATCACTTCTGCTAAGAACTATTTTCAGCATTATCAATAGAACTCCAAAACATTTACTGAAAGAAATAGTTCTAATTGATGATTGCAGTAACCTGCGTAAGTTCTTTCAAAATCTCTGTATTCTTTTCTATGATTGATTGTTTTGTCACAATGTAATGGTCATATGACATGTTTGAAGACCAAATTTACTGGATGATACAACTAGATATCTCCCTCTTGTGTAAGAATTCAGAAGTCTCTGTTCAGATTCAAACCCTTAGATGTTAGGGACAAGTAATAATAATCTTGGATTGTAAATATTATTTAAAGGGTTCTGTAGTCTTGTTTAATTTTTGCTGTGTTGAGCTTTTTGTGGAAAAAGCTATGTTTTGATATTATCATGTAAGTATATTTATACTTTCAGCCAGTCTCCAAGCCCATTTTCAAGGTCTATTGGAGAAGTATTTTCCGAAAAATCTTATCAAGTTAAAAAGATTGAGGAGTAGGTCAGGATTAATTGTAGCTAGAATGGAAGGACTGAAACTTGTTACAGCTGATTGTGTCTCCTTCTTTGACAGTCACATGGAAGTGAATGAAAATTGGTAACATTTTGGAGAATTTTATATTGGTTGTTTCTCAACAAACGCACAGGAATATCTAGCTCAAGGGTACTGTAACTGATAAAAGTAGTAATAATGTTTTACAAAGTTTCCGCTTAACAGTTACCTAAGATCTGAATATTCCTAAGTGCGACAACAGCCTGTGTTTGTTTGTTGTTTTTGCTAATTTAACATAAATAATATAATACATATTTAAAAAGTATGAAAAGTGATGTTTTGATATAGTATTTTCTTTGTCGTCAATAAACCATTTCATTGCCAGAGGAGAAGTGGTACGCCCTCTGATTAAACCTTCGTGCCTCTCCCTATTGAGCTAAGCTGGTGAACATAAGTATACTATTCTAAAGTGCAGTTTTAAAACATTATTCTAGATACTTATTTAAATTACTATTTTTAGCATAAATTATCTTTGATGTAATTTATAGCTAGCACACTAAATTTTGAACACTCAAACATTTTTAGACATTAAATTCACTATTTTTTTTCAGACTCTCTGATTACAGAGTTTTTACTACTTAATTTATTCTTGAAATATCATTTAGGTTGCCTCCCCTTTTAACAGAGATCAAGAAGAATCCAAAGACGGTTGCCATGACGCAGTTAGATTACATCAACAAGGATTCGTTATCTTATGATTTTGATGTAGGATATCGTACACGATATGGATTCGATTGGAGACTTTTATTTTTTGAGACGTTCTTCAGAGCAGACACGTTGGATGGGAAGACAGATACTGATCCTGTACCGTAAGACTTTGAAATATTTTTTGAGCAGTTCTTAAATTTATTAAAGATATTCTTACTTAATTGAATAATTTTCCAATTACGAGCCATTTAAGTTCATGTGAAAGAGTAATACACATCAACCTCAGGACATTTTTTTGCATTATTTACCCATGTCTATAAGTTGCAGTCAATACTAGACCAGACCTTCATCAGGAATAAGTGTAATATTATTTATAAAGCTGTTTATTTGAATCAATACTGAATATTGTTTAAAAAGTAAAAGCTTAACATACACTTAATAATTGAAATGTTTTAAAAGAATGCTAAGCTTTAGGTTTTACTTTCTTTACATTTATTTATGTTAGTTTTACAGGTACTATTGAAACACCAATTTTATGCGCATTTATACCATATCTGATGGAGCATAGATTAAAGAAAAAACAACAGAGATTTATAATGTTGTTTTATATAATAAATTGTTTGTTTTAATCTACTGAATTTCTCAAATAGACCTGCCAAGCTTCCAGTTTTTGGGACTGTGCAGTATTTATTAAAATCAATAAGTGGCGGCATGTTTGAATGTGTCACACTTTTAATCTAAAACTTGCTAGTCACATGGGTTCAAAGCCCGTCAGAGACAAGTCATGTTTCTTTGAGCAAGAAACTTCACACTCATTGCTCAGTACTGGTTGAATGAAAAGTGTGTCTATAATATGCTTACAGCTTCCTACACAATCCAACTAAAATAAATTCTGTATAAACCAATTAAAATTAATTAAAAGATGTTAGTCAGCCAACAGTATTGAGCCTGGTCACTGACTTCTGGTCTGGGTCTATATTGATAGTAAAGGCTAATCACTTTTATAAGGATTATATTCTGTATATCAAACTTATATAAAAATGTTTTCAGAGGAGTTGTAATGGTAGGACCTGGTGCTGTGGTAAATGTGCAATATTTTAAAGAGCTTGGTGGATTTGATACTGGCATGAAAATCTGGGGAGGAGAAAATCTCGAGTTTCCATGGAGAGTATGTGATTTAGATTACTAGTCATGAAACAAGCTCTGTTTATAGTTTTATATATAAAATTTATGTCATTTATTAGCTCGACTTTTTTTTTTTTGAAAAAAAAAGTAGAGGTATTGTTATAGTCAGGTCGGCGTTGCCGTTGCCGTTGCCGTCTCCGTTGCCGTTGCCGTTGCCGTTGCCGTCCGAAAACTTGTACCTGGATCATAACTTTTTTATTTCTTGGTGTATTGTCTTCATACTTGGCCACAACAACCCTTGGGACAAGACCTTTCAGTAGACCACACTAACCTTGACCTTCATCCATAAATGACCTTGACCTTCAAGGTTAAAAGTCCAATTTTTGCTTGTTCATGCTGTTATTGGCTGTTACTTTGTTATTTTTGAATGGATTGTCTTCAAACTTGAACATAATAATCTTCAAGGATATCCTTAAAAATAACCAGTCAGACCTTGACATTCACTCATCAATGACCTTGACTTTGAAGTCAAATTATTGAAATTTTTTTCATTTTTTTGGCTATTATTGGCTGTAACTTTTGTTATTTTTGAATGGATTGTCTTCAAACTTGAACATAATAATCTTCAAAGATAACTGTTAAAAATATACCGAAAGACCTTGACCTTCACTCATTAATGACATTGCCTTTGAAGGTCAAATTATTGAAATTTTCATTGTTTTGGCAGTAACTGACTGTAACTTTGCTATTTTTGAAGGGATAAACTTCATATTATAACAGAACATTCTTAAGGACCAGACCTTGTTGTTAATCAAACCCAAATTTGCTTGGGCTCTTTAATGACCTTGACCTTTAAGGTTATATTACTGAATTTTCTCAGATTGTGCATTTATCGGTGTGTGTATGTATAGTATATGTATTATATATAAATATATATATAAATGTGTGTGTGTTATATATATACATATATGCAGGTATATATATATATATATATATATCTATATATGTATATATATATGCATGTATATATATATATATACATATATAGATATATATATATATATCAAATATATATATATATATCAAATATATATATATCAAATATATATATATATATATATATATATATATACATATATATTACATGTATATAATTGCGTCATTTTTTTATTTTTAGAAATTGCGTCATTGTTGCTATTTTTAGAATTTGCGTCATTTTTTTCTATTTTTAGAAATTGCGTCATTGTTGCTATTTTTAGAAATTGCGTCATTTTTTTCTATTATTTAGAAATTTCGTCATTTTTGTTCTATTTTTAGAAATTGCGTCATTGTTTCTATTTTTAGAAATTGCGTCATTGTTTCTATTTTTAGAAATTGCGTCATGTTTTTTCTATTTTTAGAAATTGCGTCATTTTTTTCTATTTTTAGAAATTGCGTCATGTTTTTCTATTTTTAGAAATTGCGTCATTGTTGCTATTTTTAGAATTTGCGTCATTTTTTTTCCTATTTTTAGAAATTGCGTCATTTTTTCTATTTTTAGAAATTGTGTCATTGTTGCTATTTTTAGAAATTGCGTCATTTTTGTTCTATTTTTAGAAATTGCGTCATTTTTTCTATTTTTAAGAAATTGTGTCATTGTTGCTATTTTTAGAAATTGCGTCATTTTTTCTATTTTTAGAAATTGCGTCATGTTTTTCTATTTTAAGAAATTGCGTCATTGTTGCTATTTTTAGAATTTGCGTCATTTTTTCCTATTTTTAGAAATTGCGTCATTTTTTCTATTTTTAGAAATTGTGTCATTGTTGCTATTTTTAGAAATTGCGTCATTTTTTTTCTATTTTTTAGAAATTGCGTCATTTTTTCTATTTTTTAGAAATTGCGTCATTGTTGCTATTTTTAGTAATTGCGTCATTTTTTTTCTATTTTTAGAAATTGCGTCATTTTTTTCTATTTTTAGAAATTGCGTCATTGTTTGCTTTTTTAGTAATTGCGTCATTTTTTTTTTCTATTTTTTAGAAATTGCGTCATTGTTTTCTATTTTTAGAAATTGCATCATTTTTTTTTCTATTTTTAGAAATTGCGTCATTGTTTCTATTTTTTAGAAATTGCGTCATTTTTTTCTATTTTTAGAAATTGCGTCATTTTTTCTATTTTTAGAAATTGCGTCATTGTTGCTATTTTTAGAAATTGCGTCATTGTTGCTATTTTTAGAAATTGCGTACTGTTGCTATTTTTAGAAATATGCTTAATGTTTCTATTCATATATATACAAAATATATAAACAAAACTAATGTGACAAGACAGACCAACTAAATTTATAAAAAGGAAACATCAATATATGTTCAAACCTTTCTATGTTTGCGTTTAGAAAAAGTAAAAAGTCGAGCGTTGCCCCCGCCCGGCGGTGGCTCTTGTTAAAGCTGAACTCCAGATGATTTATAAATTTAAAAAATTAAACTTGAGAGTGAAATATTCACAATCCATGAGAAGATGAAAATTATTTGTAATTTCTTTCTTATTTTTTTTCATTTTTTTTTTCAAAAATCAACACAATTTCATTGGAATTAGCATTAGTTTAGAAGCATGCTTTTTTAAACATATATATATCAATATGTTAACTAGAAACTATCTAGCATGCATACCATAGGTTGGCAATTCTACATGTACAAGATTATTTACTTGTGTTAAATAAGCTTTTGCAGGTTATCAATTGCCACTCTATTAATATAATATGATTAATAATACTGTATTTGTAGAAAAAAACTTGATGTATTAAAATATTTGGTGTATGTATAGTATGTACATGTATATAGGATATTTGTTTGTTTTAGAGAATATTGAATGCATTTTACTAAGATGTAAAAAGGTTTTAAACATTTTCAAGAGCGCAAGAGAGATACTTGTATGTTGCATATTTACTCGAAAGTTGAAACAAACACATTTGAGCCGTGCCATGACAAAACCAACATAATGGGTTTGCGACCAGCATGGATCCAGACCAGCCTGCGCATCCGAGCAGTCTGATCAGGATCCATGCTGTTCACTTACCAACCCTATTACAAATATAGAAACTGATAGCGAACAGCATGGATCCTGTCCAGATTGCGCGGATGCGCAGGCTGGCCTGGATCCATGCTGGTCGCAAACGCACTATGTTGGTTTTGTCGTGACGCGGCTCAAATTTTTCTTTTTACCTGTATCTCTTATTGTATTGTATAGTTTTGGCATTAAAATAGGATAAGATATTTACCATACATTAGTGCCAAGTGTTGCAAATTTAAAGTGTCAATATCCATGAACATCTTTATCTGTTTAGGTCTTGTTTTATTTTGCTATATCATTCAAAGTTTACTTGTAAAACACATTGTTTTATCTTCGAATCAATTATCATTAGTAAGACATGTATATAATGTTTTAATTAGGTATGGTTGTGTGGTGGACAGATGATTCATGTTCCTTGTTCAAGGACTGGACATATAGCAAGGTCTCAGCCATATCATTTCCCTAATGGAAGACAGGACACTGAAAACCATAACTATAAACGAGCAATAGAAGTATGGATGGACGATTATAAAGAATATGTATATGAAGCTAATCCATTAATTAGGGTAGGTGAAGATTACACAGTATTTAGATTAAGCTAATCTTTTTATAAGGTTAAGTTTTTTTTTATATAAGGTCAATTGTGAAACAAGTTCTTGCGACTTATATTAATCACAATTGAGTCTGATTCCTGGAACCAACCAGTACTGGTGTTGTATGAAGAAACATGGTTGTGACCCATGGGCTCGAACCCACCTTAACAACTACATGTAGGCAACTGAAAATGTTAAGATAAGATTAGTGTGTGTGTTTGTGATTAGAATAAATATGATAAAAATATATAAATTTATGATAGAAGGACTGGAAAATTTATTTATAAGAAAGAGAGAAATAGAATCCCTAAAGAACGCCCAAATATCAAAATTGAAAGTGTTGCAGACTTGGTTTGATTGAGCCTGTTCATTGACAATACTGGAAAATGCAAGCTTCTGCCCATGCTCCCTGGCTACAGCTTAAGCATTAAAATGTGGCAATGGTGGAATTTTCAATTTAGAAACATGTGCAGATGTCTTCAAAATCATTTATTTAACTTTGTTAAAAATTCTATGTTCTTTTATATTTCCTAGTCAGTTGATGCTGGAGATCTTACAGAAAGATTGGAATTGAAAAACCGTCTTCAATGTAAGCCATTTAAATGGTTCCTAGACAATATCTGGCCAGAACTAAATGCATATAAAGAGAATAATCAAGCATGGGGCTTTGTAAGTTATGTTTTGTACAATCTTTCATGTTTTCTTTATTATATGTAAGCTGTAACTGTTTTTATATCTAGTCATTTTGATAGCATGTTTTTGTTGTTGTATACATAATTGCTGAGTTAAATAACTGGATTTAGCATTTTTTCTGGGACTTTTGGTTAGAGCCTAAATTCTCAACTGAAATTACTCGGTAGGTAACATACAAGAAGTTGGAAGAAAACCTGATTTTAGACTTTTTTTGTTTAGACACTGGCATAAAGCTGCTAATCTTTACAAATAGGAAAGAAATAGAATGTTCATAGTGATATTTACCTCTGTTCATGGAAATATGTTTTTTACGAAAAAGCTCAGCTAACAAGTATCTAAGTATTGATCTTAAAATAAGTATGAACTTATGCCACACCAAACTGATAGATTTGCAGCAGGAATTTTTACATTTTCAAGTTGTAAATTGATCATAATGTTCTTTTATAATTTTGTGTTTTATATGTTTTACAGGTACAGAACAGTGCTACTGGTTCAAACATGTGTCTAGATAATGATGATTACCTGTTTTCTATACCCAACCCTGTCAAAGTTAAACCATGTTCAGAAAATGTCATTTATCAGGTAACATTTTAAATAATTCCTACCAGCCTGTAATTAGCTAGAATATAATTATCTAAATGATTTCATTCATCAGGTATTATCTTATTTTTTCTAACAGGCTGTCAAATCTAAAACCATGTTCAGGAACATTAGATAACATATCTTACCCTTATGTCATGTATGTAGCTAAACTGTTTTTTAAACAGTCATTTATTTGATGCTACATTTTTTTAAATATTTAAAAATGTTTTGTCATGAACCTAAAAACTAAGCATTCTTATAGTTGCATTAACCTTTTTTAATTGTGTTATTGAAGATTTGATGATATTTTGTTTAGAAATTAAGATTTTTAAAGGAAAACCCAATAGCAATACTAAAACTCTTATATGAATTCTAATATTTAAATGAAGATTATACATGTAATCAGTTAATGCATGTGGCATGTGCACAGGCAGTAAAAATGTCAGAGTGTTAAACTTTAATAAAACAATAGTTGTTATCTGGAACACGGCAAATGTGGGAGTTAATATTCCCATCAAATAAGGGTGTGCAAACAAACTTTTAATGTTATTTAATGAGGAAATATATTCTTAAATTCAGTCTGCTACATAAAGAAATGTTTGTTGATTTTCTGTTGATGTTTTAATGACCCAAAGCAAGAGTTTTCCATGGAAACATAATTATTCTTTCAATTTTGCCAAAAGGAGGTTGCAGACATTTAAGCTTTAAAATAACTCATTTTGGTTGTCTGGATTCAAAAATAAGAACAGTAGATGTAAGATTTACATCTGTTCATATATTAAATTTTTTTGTAGTTTTGAGTGTATTTTTCTTTTGTTTCAGATGTTTTCCCTTACTGCTGAAAATTTATTTCGTTCATTATTGCAATGTGTGATTGTCAAGGGAACATTCCTTAGTGATAAACAACCAAAACTTCAAGGTTGCTTTGAGGGGCCCCATGAAACTTGGACACACAGCGGAGTAAGTATGAACTTAGTGCATGGCAATAAATTTTGTTCCATTGTATACTTCTACTGTTTTAAATGTGGAGCTGAAGGAACACTACTAATTAGCCATTTAGTACACGCTTTATTTACTTTTAGGCACATCATTCATATTATTTACATTGATATTGTCTGCTGTAAGATTAATTTATTTTGCATTTTACTGTTTCTCAAATTTAAGAACACACAGAAATGTCTTCATTAAAGAAAACCATGCAATTTCATGCACAAGTTTCCTCACCTGTCAGCAAGTTAGAAATAACCTTAGTAAGCAAATGGTGGGTCCCCACCTGGCGCAAACTTTTCTTAGACCCAAGGGCAAACGCTTGTTCAGAATTAAATGAATACTACCTTTTGATCTTGCATCCTGCTCTACTATAACATTTACAGCAGCAATAATTTGCCTTGATAACCAAGTCTGTAGGCAACTGAGGTTGTATGCCTACTCGAATGATAGTCAGCTTTGACAATGTCCCAGTTTAAAAGCTTTGACCCACCTAAAGATTGTACACTTTGAAATGACATGTGATCCATATATGCCACACAATTCAATATACATCTGCATTGAAGCTTTATCAAGTCTAATGAAACATTAAGTGTAGCTTCGAATTTCAGTTTTGTTGTCCATTGTATAATATGGTCAGTAAACTGGTCAGTGTATATGACTGCTTTTAATTTTTTTAATCGGAATATCCCTGTCATTTTACACGCAAATGGTATGAAACAAATTATTATAGTTAGTTATTCAAGTGCAATGAATTATTTTACAATACTAAGAGAATTAAACTACTGAAACCTATTAGTGACATACCTTAATGAATGGTCCTGGTAGTTATTATTCTATTATTACATGTATATAAATTTCTTATTATTATAACACTTGACCGTAATGAAGTATGCACAAATATGTTAATATGCTACTGTGGCAGCCCAAATGAAGTTTTGGTATAAGTGTTCTATGGACACATTTCTTATTTATTGCTGTACAATGTTTCTTTAAAGAATTATAATTGGCATAAGACATTATTTTCTTCATCTTTGTTTACAGCCTGGACTGTTGAAACATGATAATTCAGAGCTGTGTTTAGAACTGACCAGGTCTCTGTATCTAGTGATGAACTTATGTGATGAGAAATCTCCGTGGCAGAAATGGACGTTCACACATTACTCACCTGCTCATAACAAACGCATAATTGTCTAATAATAAATTTTGTATCATATCTTTGATACGCTTGCCATTTGTAAATAGGTCTGCATGTACAAATGTATATTGTTTCTTTTGTTATTTTTTTTGTATAAATACATGTAAATGTATATAAGAGGCACTAATAATATAGTCTATATCTTTACAACTAGTACAACTCGTTTTAGAGTTTTCACTCAAACTTATGCAGAGGTTAAGTTATCTTAAGTTTTTTTTCTTTCTTTGTTTTTTGATGCGAAGATCATGGTTGTGTACTGTTATAAATTAAATTTTTACTCAATTGCTGCCCTTTTATACATATTTAAGTACTCATTTTTATTTTGTTTTTATAAGTGTATATATTTCTATTGTTTTTGTTTATTGTTGAGAATTGTCATGTGTACGCAATTATCTAGATACTACCAAAGTTTGAGAGAAACAATTTTTTTCTGTGTTGGATATGTACAAGTACAATGTAAATGTAAATACATGTAAACTAAAGTAATAAAATTTAGGTGCTCCTTAGCAAGTGGTTAAGGTTGTTTCCTTGAACCACTTGCCTATCACTGCTGTGGGTTCGAATCTCAACAGGGACTTTGGATTCTTTCTTTTGTGGAAGCTATCCATCTAGCTTACAGAATGTCAGTGGTTCTACTTTGGTTCCAACTCTTGGCAGAGGGGCACCTGTGGTCTACATCCACCACTTAAGCTGGAAAATCACAATTTATATACATGTATATACCTTAACAGTGTTGATGTGATGATAACACATGAAAACAGAGAGAAAATATAAAGTAGTTGCTAATAGCAACAGTTGTGTAAACAAAGGTTTGTAGTAAATAGAACAAATAAGTATGTAACGTTTCCTTATAAAATGTTTAACTGCTTTTTGTTAATGTTTACAGTTAAATGAAGATGGAATTGAAAATCTTGGTAATTTAATTTGGAAAAGTTTATTTGGTACCTTAATTGGTACAGAATGTTCATTTTGCTGTTTGTAAGAATTTGTTTTCTTTTAATATGTTTTGTTCATTTTTTTAATTCATTTATTTAAAAGAATCATAATTGTAGCTATTCTTTTCACCTATCATAGAGGTCATCATAAAAATGTGTTGAGATTTTTCATGCAAATTTGTATCTTATTAAAAGGACATATGAGCCGTGTCACGACAAAACCAACATAGTGTGTTTGCGACCAGCATGGATCCGGACCAGCCTGCGCATCCGCGCAGTCTGATCAGGATCCATGCTGTTCGCTTACAAACCCTATTACAAGTAAAGAAACTGATAGCGAACAGCATGGATCCTGATCAGACTGCGCGGATGCGCAGGCTGGTCTGGATCCATGTTGGTCGCCAACCCATTATGTTGGTTTTGTCGTGACGCGGCTCATATGTATTCCAGGCCAGTCTGCACATGTATGCAGTCTGACCATGCTTTAAACTGTTAGTAGCTCAACTTTCATTTTGAAATCCCTCAAATGTTGAACTGTTTCAAATTCAAAGCAGGGCAAATCCGTAGGTTAAAGTTAATTGATTTACCTGTATGCTACCCATATATAAATAAGGGCTGCACTTCATAGAAAGTCTTAAGTCTGAAATCAGTCTTTAGACCAAAACTAAGACGATTTTGCGTTTCAAAGAAAATGTCCTAACTTATGATGACTCCTATGTTATGACTTAATTCCTGAATAGCAATGCTAATGGGATGGGCATTTACAAATTGTGAATAAAAGGGCTTGTCATTGTATTTCTTAACTTTTCTCAGAAGAACGCATTTATTTATAGTCTACAGTATTTGAATGGGGATAAAAAATTAATTGAAATGGTCTTAAGTTAGTCCCAAAGTTGTTTTTATGTCCTAAGGCTAAGACTTAGTATACGCGTAGGACTTTCTATGAAACACATCCCTGGGACTTTAACTCGGACCATGCTATATTTGGCTGCTTAAACAGGGCATGATAATATTGTAGAGCTGAACATGATAAGGAAACAGGGACATCTACATTTTAATGTTAATTATTTGTATAATGTAAACATGTTTTAAACATTTTACTTAAAGTTTACAGTTGTATTTTCACAGATATAATAATTTTAATCAAAACACATTTATATGTACTTATGTCTTTAAGACCCTCATATGTTTTTGAACTTTTTGAAAGTTTTCATAATGTGACAAATTCTATAAAACAAATATGTGTTATTCTTAATAATGTATTATTATTATTGAGCCCTCTTTTTGTTAAATTATAATATTTTTGCATTTGTTGTTAAACTGCTTAAAGAGATCAGTTGTTGTTTTTCTATGCATTTAGATATGTAGTTTATATGTATATCTAAAATGGCAATTAATCATCATACCATGAATTCACAAAGAAAATATCAGGAACAGGATCATACGATCCTAATTACTTTTATTGTTTAATGAAACTGAAATGTAACATGTAAGGCTAAAATAATATGGTACATAAGCAAAATGAAACCGATTTTTTTCTGATAACAATACATGAGACTATGTTGAGTAATATTGAAAATTGTATATACATGTATAAAAATATGTTGAGTAATATTGAATATTATACATATATGAGATTCTGCAATTGAGACTTTTTGGAAGCTATCAAGCTAGCTTACGGAACATCTTTGGTTCTACTCAGGTGCCCATTTTTGTCTGAAATAATGCACAAATGTGCTCCAAAGTTCTTAGTCTACCAGTGAAGCTGTAAAGTCGCCATATGATCTTTACTGTGTTGGTGTAACAAACTAACTAAAAAAGATCTTGATCCTGTTCCTTAAATCTTAGTGAATACTGGACCAGAATGTCAGTGGCTTGATATTCCATGTTTTTTTCTTCATGATGATAAACTACAAATGGTTGTGTCCTTTATTATACAATTGTATATACTTGTACATTACTGTATAATAAATTCTGTGTAATCTTTTATTAATTACAGAAATCTATTTTTATGACATTATTCATGTCAGGATATATAGATGTACATGAATAAGAGGTTTTTAAATGCATTTAATTTTTTTATTTCCATAGTTAAAAAACAAAGGTGTTTACAATTCAATAGTGCAATAGAACTGCAATTCCAATAGGTCAATTATGTCAATCAAAAGCTATACATAGCATATGGTTTGTGAAATGTTATATATACATACAGACAATAGATAAATTTCTATTTGATTTGATTTGAATAGAACTGCAACTGATTAATAATAGTTCAAGAACAAAACATTTCACATATCATTACTTTATCCCTTAACATGAATCCTGCTGAAACCCAAAATGGTTGACCTTTGACACCTGAGTATACATCCGAACTGGTGCAGCCAAATCAGTATACAGTCAGACCAGTGAAGTCAAACCTGTATACAGTCAGACCTGTGCAGTCGAACCTGTATACAGTCAGACCAGTGCAGTCGAACCTGTATACAGTCAGACCAGTGCAGTCAAACCAGTATACAGTCAGACCAGTGCAGTCAAACCAGTATACAGTCAGACCAGTATACAGTCAGACCAGTGCAGTCGAACCTGTATACAGTCAGACCAGTGCAGTCGAACCTGTATACAGTCAGACCAGTGCAGTCAAACCAGTATACAGTCAGACCAGTGCAGTCGAACCAGTATACAGTCAGACCAGTGCAGTCAAACCAGTATACAGTCAGACCAGTGCAGTCAAACCAGTATACAGTCAGACCAGTGCAGTCAAACCAGTATACAGTCAGACCAGTGCAGTCGAATCTGTATACAATCAGACCAGTGCAGTCGAACCAGTATACAGTCAGACCAGTGCAGTCGAACCAGTATACAGTCAGACCAGTGCAGTCGAACCAGTATACAGTCAGACCAGTGCAGTCGAATCTGTATACAATCAGACCAGTGCAGTCAAACCAGTATACAGTCAGACCAGTGCAGTCGAATCTGTATACAATCAGACCAGTGCAGTCGAACCAGTATACAGTCAGACCAGTGCAGTCGAACCAGTATACAGTCAGACCAGTGCAGTCTGAATAATGTATGTGTTGTATTTTGATACTGAAATCTCTTAATCCAAATTTGATTGTTCCTAATTGGAAGCTGATCAAATCCATTAATAATCAGCAGGTGATGTGTTAAAAATAACAAGCATCTATGTAAACCAGATCTGTTATTTTTAGACAAGTATTTGTATTTATTATTTCTCTTAATCCAAATTTGATTGTTCCTAATTGAAAGCTGATCAAATCCATTAATAATCAGCAGGTTAAATGTTTAAACTAACAAGCATCTATGTAAACCAGATATGTTATTTTAGACAAGTATTTATATTTATTATTTTTCCTTATGTGCTGTTTAAAAAAATAAGACATAGTCCCAGGAAAAAATAATTTTTTATGTAAAAGCCTTGTTTATTTTCATATTTCATTTCATACTTGAATTCCATTGGTATTGTATTGTTCTTGTTTTTACTCTGTTGCAATTTTACTTTATATTAATTGTCCATTCATGGTACATTTTTATTTGTAAAATTTTATACATTTACATATTTATGAAAGCACATTGTTCTTTTTCATTATGTCCTCACTTGTCAGTTCAAAAACATTTTTCAAACTGCTGGCACATTCCATTATTTATTATTTTATGATACTCTTAATTAACAAAAATAAAATCTTGTTTTATACATAAATTCGTATATTAGGTATCTTAAATATACACTGTATATATGCTATTACTTATGTCAAGTTTTAAGGTCATGAAAACCATTTTGATATGTGTCCCATTTCTTTAAAGTCCCAGTTTTGTACATTTCCCACAAACCATCACTGTTACTACTTAAATGTCTATGGTTGGGGAGATAAAGATGTCAGGTCCCGTGGTCAACTCCTCACTCGGGTGAGGGTGGCAAGCTTGAAGTTAAGATGCAGGCTATAAGGTGTCTGTCCCCAACTTGGGCTTGGGAGGTTCGACACCTACTCCGGTCACAGCCATGTTTCACCAAAATACACTTTTGGTTAGTTCCAGGAAACAGACATAAATGTGTTAAGTGTAAAATGCAGGAATTTATTGTAACTATTGAGCTGAAATAAGCATGTTTGATCTGACCAGTGATATATGGTGATAAATTAATAGTTAAAACACATGCAGTATAATGCTGAATTATTTGTTCGTGACTTAATTTAACATTTGAATATTTGCTATAAAATTAGTGTGACACAAACAACATATATTGCAAATTAACCATTTAAAAAGGAATAAATTTAGAAAAAAATGAATGCAAATAAAATAAATAAAATAATAATGATTCAGTTGTTTCATAGCTTCTTTTCAGTTGACATTAGTGTCTGTTTTTATGTTTAATGTTTTTATGTTTTACTGTTGCTTCTGAAGAGAAAATTTGAAACATATTTTGCATAATCCTCCAAAAAAAATACCACTACTTATATTGTAACCAAACAGTTCTTCCTTTACATTATTTTTTGCATTTGAATATGAAATAGATGAACTACTTTTATAGGTGCTATTTGTGAAATTAATCTTTCCTGTTAACTTCTATGTATGAATATATGTATTTTTTTAAGAGTACAATTTATGTTAGAATGTTTTGTTCAACAATTATTGAAATCGTTGGTTACTGAATTGATTGCAATAACTATAATATTGAGCCACGTCATGACAAAACCAACATAGTGCTTTTGCGACCAGCATGGATCCAGACCAGCCTGCGCATCCGTGCAGTCTGATCAGGATCCATGCTGTTCGCTTACCAACTCTATTACAAGTAGAGAAACTGATAGCGAACAGCATGGATCCTGATCAGACTGTGCTTATGCGCAGGCTGGTCTGGATCCATGCTGGTTGCAAACGCACTATGTTGGTTTTGTCATGATGCGGCTCATATGTATGTTTGTACTTTTTATACAACAGTTTTATGAGGAGGTTTGTTATGTTAATATTCTTGTGTAATTCATACATCGATATATGTCATAGTCTTGCAACAGGGTGCTCTGAGGATCAGCGAGTTCATTTACAATGCCAAGAGCTTGTGCGTTTGGCATAAAGCAATGGATTTCATATAGGCAATCTAGGGCCATCATGGCCCTGTTGTATTAAATTTGGCTTGAATGTACATGTACATAAGAATCAGGAAATGAGGATTGACATATGCCATGATTTTACACTCATTGGTTATAGCTTCAATAAAGTTATATGCATAATATATCTATCTATACATAACATTTGTTTATTCTTTTTTTTCCAAGTATGTTTTGTTTAGCTTTGGTTATACTATTTATTGAAAAAGTTTGTTATTTATTGAGGGAGTCATATATCGGGGTGGGTGATCACGTGACATTTTTTATGGTAACATTAGGTCCGTGTTAATGGCTTGGCATATGACTTAAAGTGTTATAACTAATTGTCGTTGTGTCTGTCAATATTTTAAATAAACAACACTCTTTATATTTCAACAATTGAAATAATCTCCTTGTTCAGAAATACAAAGTTTCAGACGTTAAATTCAGTTTATAAATGCTTCAAAATAGTCCTTCTTAGGTTAACTAGTTCCTTTCAATAAATGAAAAATGGCCGACGTAAGTCCATTTCTACACCTGTAAGATGGTTTTTTTTCTGTCAGGGAAAGAGGAAAATGTCAGAGTGTGCCAAGTGAGGAGAATATGGTAAACGGACAGTTACTCGTTTTTCTCGTAAAAAATCAATTAAATTAAGATGAACTTTATGCTATTTTGTGTTTAGTTAAGTACAGTAACATTCATTAATAAATTTGAAGTAAATTGTGTATAGACGAATATAATATGAACATTATATTTATTATAATTAGTATATATACAAGGTGTGAGGCTTGTTTCTGATGAAATCTGATTTTGGTAAAGGAATAGAACGGGTACAGCTAGATCAGACTAGACTAAGGGGAGCCCTTTATTGGCCTGGCAGTTGGTCTGCGCTAAATGTTCAATGAAACTAGAAATCATTTTTCCATGGTGTTTGGTTCAGCTAATGTTTTTTCAGGCGAATATACAAGACCTCTGCTGCCTGTATGAAACAAAGCCAGCCTAAATGCTGACAACTCTGTCTACACAGTTGATATTATTTAGGAGATTTCTTCAATACTTGTTGCACTTTATTTCCATAATATAACTGTGAAAGCCTAGACGAGTAAAAAGGCAAGATTTTGAAATAATTTGAATGTAGTTATTGTGATAATATAAGTAAGATTTAATTCTTTTCATCCCATTTTATTTTTAGATTTTTGAGAATTGATAATACATGTATTGTTTTACAGAGATTGGGAATGTTTATGGTTATCAGATTGTTTGATTTGCGCCATTTTCTTATGTTACATTCTTACCGCTTGATTTCTGCTGTTTTTATTTTAAAAGTTTTTACGCAGATGTGTGTTTTTGACTATTTTTTTTCACCTTTACCCTATAAGAAACTATTTTTTTTAAACAATTCTTAAAAAATAACGGAACACAGAATTAAAACAGCATTGGATACCCATGATATAGTTTCATTAGTATTTATATGTGATCATATAATGAGAACAAATATCTATGTAACAAGGAGTTTAAACAATAAAATGGAGAACAAACTTATACTTTAAGTTTTTTGTTTTGTATATGAACCTGTGTTATATCACTCCCCACACAGTTAGCCACACTAATTAAATTAAACTACCTGTTTGAAGCAATTTTAGTTAATTGTCCCCCGCCTTTTCGAAGAAAAAAGGGGGATATAGAAATAGGCTCTGTCCGTCCATCCGTCAGTCACACTTTCCGTAACTTTGTCATTTATCAAAGGAATTTGAAATAACTTGGCACAAATATTTGTTATAATAAGACGATGTGTCATGCGCAACAGCCAGACCCCTACCTCCAGGGTCAAGGTCGTACTTGCTCATTCAAGGTGAACATTTCCTATTTGAGGGTATATGTCGTGTCCGTAACTTTCTTATCTTTAAAGGGATTTTGTAAATACTTGCCACAATTGTTCACAATAATGAGATGATGTGTCATGCGCAACAACCGGTCACCTATCTCCAAGGTCAAGGTCAAACTTGGAGGAAAGATTAACATAGTCTGTTTCAGGGTATATTTTGTGTCCGGTCAATAACTTTTTCAAAGATCAAAGGATTTTGAAAATACTTGGCACAAATAGTCACTATAATAAGACAATGTGTCATGCGCAACACCTGCATCACTACCTCCAAGGTCAGGATCACATGTAGAGGTCAAAAATTAAAATAGTCTGTTATAGGGTATATTTTGTGTCTGATCTAGAACTTCTTCATAGTTCAAAGGATTTTGAAATAACTTGGCACAAATAGTCACAATAATAAGATGATATGTCAAGTACAACACTTGCAGCCCTACCTCCAAGGTCAAGGTGACACTTAAAGATCAAAGATTTACATAGTCTGTTAAAGGGTTTATATTGTGTCCAGTCCATAACTTTTTCATAGATCAAGGTATTTTAAAAATACTTTGCACAAATAATCACAATAATAAGACGATATGTCAGGCATAAAACATGGGTCCCTACCTCCAAGGTCACACTTAAAGTTCAAAGATTAATATAGTCTGTTATAGGGTATATTTTGTGTCTGATCTATAACTTCTTTATAGTAGAAGGGATTTCGAAAATACTTTACACAAATAGTTACAATAATAAGATGATATGTCATGCACAACACCTGCACCCCTACCTCCAAGGTCAAGGTCACTCTTAAAGGTCAAAGCTTAACATGATAGATTTTTAAGTTCCGTGTTTCATTTTATTTCTTTAAAAAAATTATTGTTGCATTTGCAGATCTAGCATTGGTCATAATTTTGGAATGAAAGTCTTGAGATCCCTACCTCAATTTTTTGAAATAGCACAATTTTATGCTTCATATAAAACTTCCCGAGGCGGGGGACGTTGGTATATCTGTTTCAAATTCTTGTTTACTTTGTATAAACTTCTACAATATTAATACATAATTAATAATCGAGGGTTCATTTATGTCCCAAAAATTGAGATTTAAACCCTCTGTTCACATTCCATATCAGCTGGAAACAAAACGCCAACTTCTAAAAATCTTCATCAAACATCACGTGCTAAATGCAGGGACACATATCAAGACAAGTCAACCATTTACCTGCTGAAAGTTTTTGTTTATTTGCAGAGATAAACAACAAGAACTTAGCTACTATAACAGTATAGAGCTTATTCAAGGTACAACAAAAACAAAGGCCGGTAAACCATTATAACCCTCTTTCTGGGTAGGCCAATTCATCTAGCATGCTGGCATGTGCACTTTTAAACATTTGCAATCGCTGATCTAGAATAAGCCACAAATTTCTACTCGAGATTTCTATACAACTTTTACCCAATAACCATTCATACATTTATACGATCATTTCGTTCATACGTGTTATTTTACATGAATTCTTAGCCTTTAACCTCTTGGAACTGAAGGTGATTGGAGTATGCAACCAGTATAGACCAAGGACAGTCTTCACATCCTTGCTGTCTAGCCAGGATCTATACAGTTGAACCAAGTTCTATGCTATTGGTAGTTGATATTCAAGTCCCTTGTATTTTGAATTGAGCTGTTCCAAATTTAATACCACAAATATAGCGGGTCCGATCGCAATATGAGTACCAGAATAAACCACCCATACACGTCCATATACAATTCCGAACTCCGTCAACTATTTCATTATCAGATCTGTCCTTTTTCTATACAAAGACGACAAATGGCTTTTAAAGTTAATTGGCCATACTGAAAAGTGAAATTTCACATTCATAGGTTTGAGTTTTTGGCTCAGTATATGTTTTTTCTTAAGGGGTCGTCCCATGTTTGCGCATTTATAAAAACGGTTACTTGCGCATAGTTGCGAAAGTGATTTAGGCCGATTCGCTTCAATACGTATTAATACGCGTGTACACGTTTGTGGTTTTCGCATATTTACGTTTGCAATGGCTACAGAGCGTCGTTCCAAATTCAATACCACAAATATAGCGGGTCCGATCGCAACATGAGTACCAGAATAAACCACCCATACACGTCCATATACAATTCCGAACTCCGTCAACTATCTGTCCTTTTTCTATACAAAGACAACAAATGGCTTTTAAAGTTAATTGGCCATACTGAAAAGTGAAATTTCACATTCGCAGGTTTGAGTTCTGGGCTCAGTATATGTTTCTCCTTAAGGGGTCGTCTCATGTTTGCGCATTTATAAAAACGGTTACTTGCGCATAGTTGCGAAAGTGATTTAGGCCGATTCGCTTCAATACGTATTAATACGCGTGTACACGTTTGTGGTTTTCGCATATTTACGTTTGCAATGGCTACAGCGCGTCGTCGCATTAACGATTAAGCTGACGAATATCAAATGTTTTGCTGATAAGTTCTTTCTAGAATGTTATAATATATTAAACGGTTGGCAGTTTCTTAAGAAAAACAAAACACAATAAAAATAGGTTCTTGTCGAGAAGACAAGAGCACTCCTCCAGTATCTGGCCTGTAGTCATTGAAAATATGTTACTAAGAAAAAAATGATTAGAATACATGTATTTGAAAATTCACATGCTAAGATACATTTGTATATTTCATGGGTTAGTACGCTGATCTTTTTGTCAGTCATTCACAAGATCTTCCGATGGCCTATATGGCTACGTTTAGGTTGGATTACGCAAATTGTTTTGCACTCCGTATACCAGCAACGCCTACACTGATACATCCACAATAAGTTGACATTCCTTGTTTGGATAGTAAGATATCATCACTTGATCCTCGTTGACTTGCTTCATCTTCACAAAATTATATCACCTTCTATGTTCATAACATTCTGAAAACCAACTATTGCTTGTTCAGTCACATTCTGGAAAAAAATGTCTGGCACGGCTAATAGACAGAAGTCTCCACAAACCTATATGTATTGAAATTGTTGTTATGTTTCTTGACTTTTCTGTAAGAGATAATTGTTCGAAAGCGTGGTTTAAATCAGATTTGCTAATTTAATTTTGAAGAATGTTTAAAAAATTGAAAACATACCGTGTGATTGACCTATTTTCTCCTACATCCTTAGCTCAACAGAACCTTTCAACTTCCCATAACGGATGTGACGTAATCAGGTAGCTTCCTCAGAAAACATAGAAATGGGCAAAATACAGATTATTCAATAATTAATGTAACACGAGAAATTTCATTGTTGCAAATAATTAATCATACCGGATTTGTAATCCAGGGTTCACTCAGTGCTTTGATCCTCTTTCTAAATTTAGTCTGGTGGTCATTTGCCTAACCGCTGATTTAGGGAATCGTATAGGGACAGAAGTCGGACACTTACA
The DNA here is from genome assembly GCF_026571515.1 of Ruditapes philippinarum. Classification (NCBI taxonomy): domain Eukaryota; kingdom Metazoa; phylum Mollusca; class Bivalvia; order Venerida; family Veneridae; genus Ruditapes; species Ruditapes philippinarum. The sequence continues at coordinate 12,162 of NW_026864465.1, read as the reverse complement.
GATAAATGGGTAGTAACTGCTTATTCAAATATCCAGGAAAGCCGCTTATAAGATTATCATCCGCCGAGGTTCCTTGGCCTAGTGTGTTAAAATCGGCATAAAAAACAAAAGAAAAACTAATACACAGTGATATGTGAAAGAAAAAAAAAACATTTATACACACACACACAGAAATAATACAAATACGTTGAAATGAGTAAAAAGAAAAACATTACTAAATTGACATTTTGACAAAAACAGTGAAACTGTTTATAAATAACTCAAATCGACAGCCTTTTTGAACCGGACACACCTGATAATTTTCGTCTTGGTTCTATATTTGACTTATCTTATCTCATTTTGGTCTACATTGGGACAAAAGGGTAACCATTATCAGAGAAAAACATCCAGTTCCTGTACTTATAAAACCTTGCTCAAACTAGTTAGAATATGGGATAAAAGTGAGATTAGAATTCATTCCTTACAGAAAAAAATTCCACATTTACAGAAGAACCGAGCTTCCTTAGATAAAAGTAAGCTACGTCCTTACTTTTGCGATTGTGTAATGTCCTATTAAGATGTCAATATGATTCCTTATATAGCAATTTAAAATCTATTTAGGTATTTAGATCACATCTCTCTCTGATAAGGAATTATGAGTTCATACAAACTAATTCAGCTAGTCTCACATTACAGATTTATTTTCTCGATTCACGTGTATTTGAGATGTACATGTAGTCTATTGAAGAAGTAGGTCCTCTAAATGGAGAGAAGTCATTAGTCCTCTCCACAGTGCTTACGGTAATTGCTGGCAATATTCATTTTTACGTATCAAACTGTACTATACAGAAAATAAATTGAAAACCGTATATAACAAGTCTTTTAAAGGTTTTCTATTTCATGTTCTGTATGTGTAATCTATGGTTTATGAGGATCATTTTATGAGGGTCACGTAATCCCAGACATGGCACCACTTAAAGAGTTAACTTTGAGGCACAACGTAGTGATAATTTACCTCTGTGCATATTCCACAGAGTATTAGCCAAAGAAAAGAATTTTGATACGAAGTAGATCACTTTATAGCGGACAATGAGCACATACTAGTAAACGTTCAATAACCAGTGACAATAATGAAGGAGTTTAGCCCTAAAACGGGCTGTTCGTGCCATCGTTCAAGCGATCTCTTCGGCCTAGGTGCTCACACTCCCTTGTACCATTCCTCGTCGTCTCTGTCACATTGTATGGCCACTCCCCTCGGCTTCATTCAGGACAAAGGTAGCTTACTCTATTCAGGGTGACGGAAAAGGGCGAAAAGTTGCGATTGTATATATGTAAATGAGACTGTATTCTCTGTTATAACAACTTACCCTTCTCTGAGTTCCATCCTAAAAATAATAATAATTAAAGTGAACGAATGATTTAAAGGCATGCATAACTGTTGTATAAACCATAAATGCCGTTTTATTGTATTTTATAAATCCTTGTTTTTTTTTCTCATATCTCTTTCTAAAGAAAACTTATACAAAAACTCATAATTATCGGTTGTTTTTTTTGTAAAAAAAAAGAAAAGAAAGGTAAGAAAAACACGACATTTTAGATAAGGAAACGTGAGTTTTATTATGTTTAATAGATTTAGAGCATTTTAGATGCTTATTACCTGTAGAAAGAAGCGCTTAATGTGAAATTATTTGTCATAAAAGAAGCTGAATGTGAACAAAGTAGTTTTTTTTACTTCCATACAAAATGCTGTATCATTATATCTGAACTCGTTGCCAAAAAGCAACAAAAACAATAGATGGTTTAGGTAAGTGTCTACTTTGTAACAAAAAAACTAAAAGAAACTATAACGTTGCACCAAAATGAAAAGACTTTTGCAAAAATTGAAATTAAATGCATTCATTGGGCATGATGTGCCTTTAATGTATTTCATATGTAAAAAAAAAAAAAAACAATTTAAGTTAATTCTTTCGTATAGTATTCCTTTTTTTAATTAAAAGTATTATTTTATTTAATGTAAATTTATACTATTTATAGTATTGTTTATCCTGATCAAATTGAATTACATTTACTTATTGTATTAGATGATATAATGAAATATAAATTAAGGCCTATTCGCAGATTATAAAAAATGTGGTCTATATATGGTGCACTGACCATTTATAGAACAGTCATACGAGTTTAAAACTTAGTTGAAGAAGGAACCTTTCAAAAAGATTTAAAATCTAAAATCTGAATTTCTTTACCGTGTTCATATTCAGCGCTTTTGTGTGTGAAAAATAAGAGAATTATCATTTAGTTTTAATTTTAACGTTTTTTAATAAACCAGACAAAAGGGCATTGGCAAGACCTAAAATGTGATTCAAACTATTTCCGAATCTTAAAAATTTAATGCTCATTGGCAGCTCCTGACAAATGATGAGACAATATGGAATTTTATGTTAATTTGAATCTTGTTGCAAGCAATTTAGATGTTCGTCGTTTCAAACGTTATTTTCACACTCTTGATGTAAAGAAACGTCCCTTTCACGTTCAAGCGTGACAAAGCCACCTGAGTGGTAGGCTTTCCCTCAAGATAATGCAAAAGTTTTCTTTGGCGAACTAGGATAAAAACTGTGTCAAAAAGTTGGAACAAAGCATCAAATAGATGTCACAAATGATATCTAAAATATACTACCCTTATAATATGAAAGCATTTATACAAATATAATGCCCAGATCTGTAGTCGATAAGTCCTGGACGAGGCACAATTTCTCCTTAGACATTGATTCTGATAGACATTTGAGCCGCGTCATGACCAAACCAACATAATGGGTTTGCGATCCGCGCAGTCTGATCAGGATCCATGCTGTTCGCTATCAGTTTCTCTACTTTTTATATGGTTTGTAAGCGAACAGCATGGATCCTGATCAGACTGCGCGGACGCGCAGGCTGGTCTGGATCCATGCTGGTCGCAAACCCATTATGTTGGTTTTGTCGTGACGCGGCTCATGTGTTAAAATCGGCGCAAAAACATTCAGATATACAAGCTCATGAGCCAAATTTGATCCAGTGATTTATTCTTCTATTCATTCGCAAGCATTTATAGACAAGCAAATATATAAAAATAGATTAAATGTACTTGCTTGCGAACTTTTCTTTGTCCAAATTTAGATGTTTTATTCTGTTTAAAGCAAATCCAGTGTCATTATAGCGCGTACACACACCTTCTATTGTTAATGAAGACATTCAATGTAAACTTAACCATGTCAAGTCGATAGAATTCCACAATTTGATGCATATTTTAAAACACTTGACACTGAAATTTCTAAATCGTCTTTAAACTTTTTTGTCAACCCTCATCAAAATAAAGACTACTAAAAAGCACTATCACAGCCATATTGCTGCTCATATTCATTTACAATTACTGAGGGTGACCCTACTATATAGGAAAATGAGTTGGCAATATCTGGCCGTAGCATGGAGTTATATCTTGCTGATTATAATTGTTTTACTTTTCATAATTTTACATCAAAGGAAGAAGAAGCAGTTTTTTGACAATGTTGGAGTGACATGCGAGCCGACATGGCCTATTTTAGGGGCCTTTCCAACAATCCACCAACAAGGTATTTTAGAACATGACATTTTTGCGATAGAAAAATATGGCACCGTCCACGGCTCTTACCTTGGTAATATTCCAACGCTTGTTGTCGCTGATCCGATATTAGTAAAAGAGATATTTTTGCGGCAATCAAACAATTTCCCATACAGAATGCAAGCTCTATATGTTTCAAAATGGTGGGAAAATGGCGTGGTCATAGCAAGCGGAAAGCACTGGCGATATTTAAGAGCGCTTATTAGTCCTTCATTTAGTACTGGCAGACTTCGAGAGATGCAACCAAGATTGTTGAAGTGTATCAATGTCATGATAGATTGTTTAAATGACAAGGTTGAAGTATCTGGCGAGATTGACTGCGACATACGGGCCATTCTTGGGGCATTAACTATGGACATAATTTGCAGCACTTCTTTCGGTATAGATATGAATACATTGAGAAACATGGAAAACGACTTCACGAAACACGCCAAGATTGTAAGCACGCTAAATATTGAATCGAATCCAGTTAACGCTCTTCCGTTTATTGTACCAAGTATAAGACGGGTGTTCGAATTTCTAGACCTTGATTACGTAGACAAAACATCGTTAAATTATGTGAAAAACGCAGTCACAGATATGATAAACCACCGTAAAAGTCAAACTGACATGTCTTTTAAAGATACCTTAAGCAGTTTAATGAACGCGCATAAAGGACAAAGTGAAACAGACATCAACGGCAACACAACTAAATCAATTAATACCCCAAGACCGCGTTACCCAGAGCAAAACTATAAGAAAACACTGAATGAATTTCAAGAATTTAAAGAGAAAGGCCTTTCAGACGACGAACTTGCAGCAAACGCGCTTATTGTATTGATGGCTGGTTACGATACAACTGCGACAACTTTAACATGGATGTGTTACCTTCTAGCCACTCATCCGGATATCCAAGAAAAGCTGCTAAAGGAAATTGACAGTATTGTAGGGTCAGATGACCCTGACTATGACAGTGCGACTAAATTAGAATATTTAGACTGTTTTTTATGTGAAACTCTTAGACTGTACCCAGCGGCTAACAGGACTGGAAGGGATGCATGCGTTGATACAAAAGTCTGTGACTACAATATAAAGAAAGGGCTCTCAGTAACTGTTCCAATTTATGCAATGCATCGTATGTCTGAATATTGGAACCAACCCGAGCAGTGCATTCCGGAAAGATTTTCACCTGAAAACAGACATGATATAAACCCATATGCTTATATTCCGTTCGGGGTTGGACCTCGCGCATGCGTGGGGATGAGGATGGCGCAGATGATGTGTAAAATAATAATGGTGAAATTTTTACAACATTTTTCTGTAAAAGTGTGTGATCAAACTGAGAATCCTCCGCTCTTGGAAAAAAGTCTCTTGACAAAGCCTGTCAATGGAATGTTCTTGAAAGTAGTTCCAAGGAAATGTGCCTGAAAGTAGTTCCAAGAGATATTTATACATAATAATTCTCAAGCTTTTAAAAACAAAGAATTCAGTTTTCATTTTTTGTACAAAACTTCATTTTTTTTCTTTCACTACAATATAACTTGCTTCAAAACTTCTTTAAATCACCAAAGATTTTTTCATAAATTGACTAATCTATTGACTAATCAATTTACGATAGTTGACTTTAGAAAAGGGAACTATTAATTTGGTGATAACCGTTTCACAAATTAACAGTATATAATTTTAGGATATACATGTATATATTTTTAGTTATTCGTTTTACAATAAAAAATATTTCTAATGAATAAATCGTCTCAATGATTTTATGAACTACATATGTAATATAAAATTCTGAATATATTTGTTTATCAAATATATCATTATGCCAAAAGAACAATTTATTTGTTTGTTGTTGTTTTTTGTTGTTTTTTTTTTATCTAAAAACCGACTGTTTCATTTTGTTGTATATTTTCCCAAGATTTGTAAGTACCAAGTCATGTTTTTTGTTTTGTTTTTTTGTTTGTAGTATTTTTGTATTACCAATTTTCTTCTTATAACATCATTTTTCCTATGTTGGATTATCATACCTAATTATTCATTTAGAATCGTCTGGAAAGTTTCGACCAGACCTTCGAGATGTACTTCTGATGAACGCCTCTTATATAACTGACTCAGTTATTTCTAACTAATTGCTTAACTTTTCGATTTAGAAGATATTACAAAATCAAGGTACTGATACCTTATTTTATTTTAATCTTATTTTCTTTCATTTCAGTCATAATACAAAGTCTAAAACTTTTCTAAAAATGCAGTACTGTTTAGTTAAAATTGACACTTTCAGTTTGTAACGGAACCAAAAAATATTTTTTTTTTGTCCCAGGTTTGTAGGTATTTTGTATATACTCGTACCTTTAAATTTAAGAATTATTTCAGTGTATTAATTTTGTTATAACTGTATTTTGTTTCTGTAGTTTAATTGACCTATTTTCCATGGCCATCGTTCATTCTACATACATAAACAATATATAAATGTTGATGCTGATTTATTTTCCTCTCCTTTTGCAGGGACCAGCATATATTAGCATTTTTTTCTGACACCTGTATTATTACTTTCCCGCTATATAAAAAAACATTTGAGGAGATCCACTCTAAATAATAGTCTGAAAAAAAAACAACAGATCATTCGCTCGTTCAATGTGCAAAATGACGCAAAAATGAAATGCGTTTTTCTCAAATCTGGCTACGAATCGCACAGAATATGTTGTTTTTTCATATTTTTGGTGCGCGAGTTTCTTTTTTTCTATTTAAGTTTTAAAATCTCTGTGTAGTTCTTTTCATACCTGACTACAACTAAATTTTAAAATAACAATAAATATATTGTACTACATTGTACCTTCCTTACTATTGGAGGTATGCCATATTCCAATGTTTGTTTTCATATGAATTGTCAATAGAAAATGTGGTTTTATTGCTTAATTACAATGTTTATTTTTATATTGTTTACTGACAAAATGATCGTTTTGAACTTAACTGTATCGTATGATTAATAATAAATTCTATCATATGCTAAACCACGGTATGTGTAATATAAACGTATCTGTCATATGCTTACTGTATATGTTATTGTATGTAAATATTGCCTTCTGTTTAGTAAAGAAGTGATAGTAAAGGATATACATGTACATTTTACATGCATAACAGAAGAATGATATAATACAACAATTGTTTTTTGCTAAATACAAGAAAGGAGAAACATCGCTAAAATAGCTGATTAATCTCTCATATCTAACGCTTTGATATTTTATCCTAAAATCTGTGTTAGCAATGATCATCTTGTTTTGCACATAAAGAAATCGTACTGTCAGAATAAACATGAACAAACTATGTATTGTATGGCGATTGTTCTAATAGAATGAAACTTCAAGGTTAGTTAATGTATATTATAAAAATATTGGTTCATGTAGAATATTTTTATTCTTTGTAAATAGAGAATGATACTGATTTCAATAAAATACATATTTGAGTAAAAAAGGAATAAAATTGTTGTTGATTTTTCACATATCTTCTAACAATATTTTTGGACGACTTTGATGCCGTGAAAACTGACATCATATAATCACAAAATCGGATTCGGTTCAACAGCAATTTTATGATCACATGTGTGGTGCCCGGTTGTTCACTGTGTTGACATTTTTTGATAAATAGTTTTACTACATCGAGGTACTGAATATACTAGTATTAAGGAAAAGATATGAAAACTGTTGTATTGCGCGTTTCTACGGAATTCCATAAACGACAGCTTAATGCTCACTGCCTACTGCTAACTGGACAGCCTGCTGCTCACTGCCTACTGCTTACTGCTTATTGACAGTCTAAGTCTATGTATGGATCAAATAGAAGTATTCCGAATGTACACACATGTGCATCCGCCATTTTGTTGAAAAAAAGCTGCTGGGAAAACAATGGTAAGTAAATTAAAAAGGATTATTTTATAATTAAGCCTAATAATTTGTAATTTCGAATTCATTGCAATGACTTGTGTATGTCCCACCATTGCACACTGCATTGATTATGTTATGAAATGGTTCCACGTGCCTCTTGCACAGGTGATTGATAAATTGTCAAATATAGGACTCATTTTAGGGTAAATCAACTTAATAATAACTTATTCACAAAGAATCTGTGTTCAACAATCAACATGGATGGGCTTGAGCCCACCACTATTCCTCAGTTGAGAGGCGGAGATCTGCTGGACTATTATGTCAACACTTCCTTATTTTATTTAGAATTTCATAGTTTATTAAACTTTCATTTGACAATGTAATACATTTCTAGAAGAAAATCTGTAATATACTGGTGAAATCACTGGTGAAATTTAGGCTAAACATTCTCTCATAATCAAAAATGTGTAAGTTCATTTACGAAATCATTTAGGTTCAGTTTTCATTGGCTGTTAGTTATAGCTTATAAATGTGTAATTCCTTATAAGATGTTATGTAATGCACTTTTGTTAAGTTGATTGCAGTCTTGATAGTTTATGTTGCAAAGATATGTGCTTTGAAGGTTAATAATACAATTGTAGTATCAATTTTATTCTAGTACAGAGGATGATAAATCTGACAGAAACATTTCAATGGAGGAACAGCCTATACTTTCATTGACTTCACAGACAAGTAACAGAACCAATACACCTGTATGAAAATATTGAAATTACAGCGGAAGAGGAAAAGACTACATAAATGTATTGGATCTTAAAGGCGAGTTTAACTCGGCTTCCTTTTGAAAGCATAAACAAAGACAAACTTGGCTGTATTCAAAATGTTTTAAAAACCTTCAATTTTTCAAAGACATAAAGAGTGCAAACATGAAGTGATAACTTACAGTTTGGACCAGCTTATTTTACTTTTATGAAAAGCCATCATTATTCTCTTGTTTAAATTCAAGTGTGCTATTGAAAAACTATGAGAAATAATAGATTCTTAACTTTTTAAATTTACTTAAAAATTTCTGATAGACAAAATGATCATGTTAATGTTACAATTTTTTTTGACGTGTTTGTTTAAAATCCATCTTTTATATAATTTTTATAATTATCTTGTTAACAAACACACTTAAAAGTGAACTTTTAGGTTGGTTATTTTTTCTATTTCTTTTTGCAATTACCGCAAGTAAAACCAATGAGCAAATCTGCCTTCGTATTTGCTAGAATCATCCAATGAAAGTCATTACTATTTCTATCAGGGTTCTAGAGGTTTGACAAGTTCAATTTACAAGGCAATGGTAAACAGTTCTAAGACATCGTGATAGTGTAGAGCTTCTATGATATGATATGAAGCATTTTTAAGTTACCTTTCTTACAACGTGTATATCACTTTACATTGCAGAGTATATTTACATTAATATAATTTCATAACAACTACATGTATATAATTCATAACAGAACTTTTAATTATAATTCTGCTTTTATATTAATTGCTTTCCCCGAAACTTTACAAATATTTTATATAGATTTTGATTTTTTACAGGCGTGTAATAATTTTTATTTTAAATAACGGTGTATACAAGAAAATATTAGCTTACTGGTCTCATTATTGAGACTAAACAAACTTTTTATGTGGTGTTATAATCAATAAGTGTATTTTGTTTTCGTTTGAATTGTAAATAAAAAAGTTTTTAAAAAATAAAATATCGTAATTTTCTTGTAATTTTGTTTATGTTTAGCTCCCCGGAAAACAAAATTATGACAAAATGAATTGAAAATGTTTATATGTATGATAACCATAAAGCAAAGTTTGTTTGTCGAATGTTGTAACAGGACCAATTTGAAAAAAACAATATTTAACATTGTCCACATTTAACCCATTACTTCATGAGCATTTTGTGAAAAATGGCTGTTTTCATTGAAAAGTCTCCATTTACAAGTTCAAATTGCTATAAAACTATAAAAACTGCTTCAATACTAATCAAACTTGGCACAAATGTTGACTGGACCATTGCCTTTGTAACAACATGCCCAGGCTTAAATTTCATGTTACCATGGCAACGAGGGGACATCTCAAAATTGCCAAAAAACATTATTTTGTGTTGTTGATTTTATCCTTCAAAATTGATTTCAAAATGCTGCAACTTCTAAATGGATTGAGATAAAGTCAAATGATTTTCAGCGTTGGTTACACGTTTAGTTACCTTATGATCGATCTGGGGTTATTTTTAGCCTCTCAAAAGTCCATAATTTTCTTGCGCCTCCTTCTAGCAACCCCCTGATGTATCTTTTGGTTGGGAGCCGCGCCGAAAATGTCGTCACTTTTTTAAACAGCATTTCTCAAACTAAAACAAGTGTTGGCCTTAATAGGGTATTTTTCACCATTTGAGACAACAAAAAAGGCGTTAAAAGGCGATATATCAGGTAATGGGTTAAACAGTGTCTTAGTCCATCAAATTTAAATGGATGGGATCGCGAAAAGTATGTATCAGGAAGATGAAGATTACGTTATATCATTAGCTCCATAAGAAATACATCTGAAGCTCCAATATCTGGCAAACTAACTGAATATATTTCTTCAAAACAGCTTTACAAGTTAACCTCTTAAGGCAATGAAATATAAAGACGGCCGTACAGTAATATATTGATTGATCTGTTTCTACCATGTGGTTTTAATGCTTTTATCATAAATTATAAAAATTAAGAATGTAACACAGGCAATACTGCAAAAACTAAGAAATTACATGCGGAAGGCATATCAGTGACTCAAATTTAGGATACCGCAGTTCATCATATCGATAAACAAATACTAACAACACTTTGTATTAATAATGCCCAAGTAACTCTTTCAATGATCTTTCAATGATTTTATCATGCATCGACTTTCCAATTATAACACAAAAATTGACATGTTACTCATCATGCTTTTTAACATCTACTAAAGTAACATTTTCTTGAGTCAAATCTAAGGCTTTGTAGAATTACAATGACCAGAACAAGTATTAACTTTTTTAGATAGAAATAAACGGTTCCATGTATGATTTGGACCATGAAGTGTGTATACTCTCCCAGTACGTTTAACGTTTATCAGAATAAACTATTGGTAATTCGAGAAAATCTATATATCTATGTTTTGAGAACCATTACCTAGATTATTTTTTAACAAAACATAGCATTATTTTTTAAATGCGAACTTAAAACTGGCCATTGTGATTTAAATATAAAAACAAAGACGTTCATGACATTACAAGGCCTCCGTTTAAAAATACCATTAAGCTCTATAGTTATAGGGTAGGGTCAATATCATTAAATTTTAATGAACAAATATTATAATATACATGTTATATGGTAGATGTATCTAAGCTTGCACAGGGATATACATGTATAAATAATTAAGCAAGCAGTTATTTTGGGTAGCTCAAAATTACCGAACAAGATTTAATGACAGAAAAAAATTGTAATATTTGGTTAGTTTAACATTTCTATAAAGTTCACAGGTCTATGATTTGGAAAAGTTCCAGATGCCTGCAAAGATATATACTTATTTTTCTGCTTAGTAAAACGAGAATTATACATGTACATGTATAAATGTAACAAGTTCCAAGGTTTCAGTCAAAGTCTTCATAAATGATACTGAGTAATTCCTTGACCAATACTGTTTCAAACGGCCTCATTGTAACATATAAACACATTGGAAGAAGGACATAAAAAGTCAACATTTACTTTCAGGCAATTAATCGGGTATTAGACAGGTGTGGCAGTAGGCATTTATCAAATAACAGTAAGCATTAAACAGTCGCTGTAAGCATTAAGCAGTTTAAAGTAAGCAGTTGACAGTAGGCAGTAGACAGTAAGCAGTTGACAGTAGGCAGTTGACAGTAAACAGTAGGCTGTCGTTTATGGAATTCCGTACGTTTCGTATAATATTCATTACAGTAATTTAATACGCCGCTAAATTGCAGCGATTCGAAAAAAACGCAATAGTTTCCGCTCAGGCGGCTGCTCGGACCGCTGACGTCATCATGAATATAAAAATTTTGGTCTTGTTGAATGGGAACGAGATCTCATCGTCAGGTTCGCCCGTTCAATAGCGAAATTGGATTTTATCAGTGACAATTGGTCTCAGTCGTGGCCTTTTACCGATTGTCAAGCAGGCTCATTCCATTCAGCATTCAAACTTTATATCTTAAATTGAAACGACACGACATTCTATGGTGGCTGATTTGGTACACTTTGCGCGTTGCGTTGTCGATAGCGACAACACAACCTATATCGTTATCGCCTTTTCGTCTTGTCGCGCGTTGTCGCACTGTCGTCTTGTCTCTAGCACGCCAAACGGCGCGTTGTCGCGAAGTCGCCCTGTCGCTTGGCTCATAAGCCAAGCTGAGCGACAATGTGACATCGCGACAACACGCCGCACGACAACGCGCCGTTTGGCGTGCATCGTTAGCGATAGGACAAGACGAATGTCCGACAACGCTCCATTTGGTGCTTTGTCGTTCTTTTACTAGCGACAACACGACGCACAGAAGCGTTCCAACTCAGCCATTCAGCCCAACTTTCATCTAAACTCAGCATTTGAAATAGCTTCAAAGGCAGAAGCGGATGACCACAGGCACGAGTATCGGACCTGGGATGAAAAAATATGACC